>NC_069382.1:8787878-9090909 GCF_027475565.1 Acinonyx jubatus | reverse complement strand
GTTATTTAATCTACCTACTAGCAGTGACTTGTGATTATTAATATACAAATGATACTTGTGCTTAAGAGTATAAAATTAGCACAATTACCACATAAAATAGATGGCAAAATCCTAGATGTTTAAGTGCTAATTTTTAGAGCAAAATCAAAATTAAAATAGGATTGCAAGTATGTGTACATACTATAAAATATATATCTGTTTCAAAATGATCAGGAAATAAGTCTTTTTTAAATACAAGCAAATATTTCTTTTTTTTCATAAGTGAAATATTTGTGTATCTTTACCACTAAGGGTGCTTGGACAGGTTTATTTCACACGTGTTACAAGAGAGGATTGCATTTTTGTTTTCCAGTGATAGCAATTTCATTGTAACACTCAAGACCATTTTATGTTACTTTTAGTCAAGATTCATATGTTACTGAAATTAAATGATGGATAAGCTAAAATATAATTTAGAAATACAAATCATGGAACAAGAAACATTTAAGGGAAGTGTAAGTATTAAAAACGAATTTGATTACTATGACAATAATAGTGGAATTCAAATGCTTTAAAAAGGTATATCTTTAGGACTACCAACATTTATATATGGAAGTTCAGGATCACATAATATTTGAACCTTGTAATGGCACATGTGTATGATATCACTTTTCTTTTGGCATTTTAATAAGGGATGTTGATATGAAGTCAGTTGGCTAACAACATTATTATTCAGTCTACATTTAATAAAAGGCAAATTCACCAACTGTGTTGTGACCTAAAAGATTATATATTATTGTAATTCATTGAAACATCTTCTGCCCAAGAACTCACAATGACTAGATCCCTGAGATGTAAAATGAATTGTTGCAATATGTTGTCTGAGATGTGGAATTAAGGGGTAATGGTAGTCAAAGAGGAATTTCTATAACACTTTCATAGAATTTCCTTTTACACGTTGAATACTATTAACTCTTCACCATAGAACTTTTTGGATAGGAACCCCTTTGGTTTAGTTGCCTTTTTAAGCTCAAACATACAAGATTAGTGTATTATAAAAATTCATATGTTGACATTATGGTTTTAGGTGAAGACCCATTCATCAGTTTTACTGTCAGTGTTTTATTTCATTGGGCCAAATACTTACATTAAAAATAACTACAAAAGAATGAAGCCATCAGAATTGTAGACTAAGCTCTGGGCTCCTGTACCCTCATAAAAACATTAAAAGCACAAATACCAGCTGGCTAAAACTCTGGAAAATTGGCAAAGGCCTACAAAAACCACATGCCCAATTAAAAAAAAATGCCACATTTAAAATGGTGGGAAAATGTATGGCTTATTTACTAATCATTTCCCCAATGCAGCCCAATGGAGTACACACCACAGTGGGGAAAACACAAGCCTAGTTCTCTTTTTTGAATTTCAGGGGAAAGGAGTGAATATTATTGTCAATGTTCTAACCTGCTTGAGGGGCTGCCTTGTAGAATTGGTGTCTTTTTCACTAAACCCAAGAATTTGATAGCCTGAGATCCCAGCTATGGCGATTTCCCTAAGAGAAGCCATGCGAAGAAACGCACACCGCTTGTGAAAGCTGCAGAAACCTACAAACCTGCAATCGCCTGGGACAAAAGAAGATGGGTACATTGATAGAACGTTGAAGGCACTGAGAAGAAATGGAGATAAAACTCTTTGGAAATTGAAGACATTTTAAAACATCTGTATGCATGGGAAATTGAAAAAAACACATAGGGCTTTGGCTGAGGGTGACCTGGAGAAAGTGAACAAATTCCTTAAACACGTAAAAGTTACCAAGACTGAATTATGAACAAATACAAAATCTCAATAGATCTATAAGTGGTAAAGAGATTTAATCAATAACCACAAAATCCCAATTAAGAGCTCAGGACTAGACACCTTCACCAAAGAATTGTAACAAATGGTAAAATAAAAATAAAACTGGTCCTTTTTAAAATTTTCCAAAAATTGAGGACAAAGGAACACTTTTAACTCACTGTGTGAGGCCACCATTACCCACATACCAAAGTCAGACAAAAAAACACATGAGAAAATCGGACCAATATCTCTGATGAATATACATACAAAAAGAGTCAAAAAATGCTAGCAAACTGTATTTATCATAGTAAAAGGATTGTACATCATGACCAAGTAGGATTTATCTCTGTAATGCAAAGATGATTCAGTATACTAAAATTAGCACAATAAACCACATTAATAAAGTGGGAAAGAAACCCACACAATTATCTAATTGAAAAAATTCAAACTATTTCATGATACATAAACAAGATAGAGAAGAAAACTGTCTATCTATCTATCTATCCAATCTATCTATATATATGAAAAGCTCATAGCTTACATAGAGTCAGCAGTGAAAAGTGATTTTCCTTTAAGATCAGGAAGAAGAAAGGGATACCAGGTTTCAGTGTTTCTATTGAACATAGTATTGAGTGTTCAAGGGAGATCAATTAAGCAAGAAAAAAAAGATAAAAGGTATCCAGCTGCAAAGAAAACAGTACACATTATCTCTATTCACATATGATATGTAGGAAATAACTAATGAATCCACAAAAAAATTAAAAATAACCTGAGCAAAGTTGCAGGATACAAACATGCAAAAATCAATTGCATTTCTATCTACTGACAATGACAATCAGAAAAGAAGAATTTACAATAGCATCGAAAAGAATTAAATACTTAGTGGTAAACTTAGCTAAAGGGACGGAACACTTGTACACTGAAAACTTCAAATGTTGCTGAAAGAAATTAAGAAATAAATGGAAACCTCCCTTGTTCATGGATTAGAATACTTAATATGTCAGAACTACCCAAAGTGAGTTACCAATTCATTGCAATCTGTATTAAAATATCCGTATTGTATTTCTTGTTTTTGTTTTTGCAGAAATAGAAAAATCCACCCTAAAATTCATTTGAAATTTTAAAGGACCTTATGTTGCCTAAATAATCTTGAAAAAGAACTAAGTGGGAGTTCTCATACTTCCTGATTTCAAAACCTACTCCAAAGTTATGGTAATCACGCGGTGAGATACTGATATGAAAGCAGACACACAAACCAATGGGGGAAAAAAAGCACAGAAACAATATGGTCACATATATGGTCAAATGATTTTCTACAAGGGTTTCAAGACCATTCATCATATAAAGAATAGTTTTTTCAACAAAGGGTGCTCTGAAAATTGGATATCCACATGCAAAAGAATGAAGGTGGGTTCCTTTCTTACATCATATACATGATTAACTCAACATGGATGAGAGGTGAAACTGTAAGAACTGAAATCATAAAGGTCTTGAAAGAAGATATGGGGAAAATGTTTTGTGACATTGGAATTGGCAGCGATTTCTTGGGTGTGACAACAAAAGTACAAGCAACAAAAGCCAGGTGGATAAATTGGGCTCAGTTATAAAATTAGAAAAACTTGTATTCATCAAGGGACACTGTCAACGGAGTGAAAAGGCAATGTGAAGAACTGGAGAAATGCTAGTGAGTGACTAGTAGCCAGAATATACAGAGAACTCCTCAGACTTAACTGCAACTCGCGATGAATAACCTGATTCAAAATTAAAGTACTGAATAGATACTTCAAAGAAAACTTAGACATGGCCAATAAACATGAAAAAAAAAATCAACGTCAATAATCATTAGTTAAGTGCAAGCCAAAGCTACCAAAAAATGCTAGATTACACCCATCGTAATGTAAAACAGTAAAAAAAGAAAAGAAAAAAGTACTGCCTGAAATGTGGAGAATTTGAAACTCTTTAGGTGGGAAGGAAAAGTGGTGCATCCACTGTAGAAAACCGTATGGTGGCTTCTGAAAACATTAAAAATGGTATTACCATAGGTACCATCCAGCACTTACCTTTCTGAGCAATACCCAAAAGTATTTTAGGCAGGGATTTGAGATATTTGTATACCATTGTTGACATAAACAACAGTCACAGTGGCCAAAATGTGGAAATACTCCAAATGTCCACTGATGAATGGTTAACTCAATTTAATATATACCTACAGTAAAACATTATTCAACCTTAAAAAGGAATGAATTTTTTTGCAAAGCTACCAAGTGGATAAGCAATTAAGACCTTATATTAAGCAAAATAAGACAGATGCAGAAATCAAAAATACCATATGATGCAACATAACACAGGTACCAAGGGTAGTCAAATTCCTAGAGAAAGCAGGATGGTGGTTTCCAGGGGCTAGGAGGAGAAAAGGAAGAATTATTGTTTGATGGGTACAGAATTTTAGTTTCGGGAAATAAATTTCTGGAGATGAATGATGGTGATAGTTATATAACCATGTAAATAGGTTAATGCCACTAAATTTTACATTTAAAAGTGGTTAAAATGGTAACTTTTATGTTCTATAAGAAAATAATCTTTAAAAGCTCCAAATGCAAGACCATATAATTTTTGATGGCTCTTATAAATGGTGACTTTTTCAAATACTTAACAATTTTTATAGGTTATGTTTTAAATAAACAATGGTGGAAAAATGTTAAGGCATTGCTATTCTACCTTTCTCCAGCTTTAACTCTTCATAGTCCTCTATTGTTTGGCAAAGTGTGAGCATTTTAACATAAATGTTTCAAATATAAAATGATAGTAGTTAGGTGTTGCCAATGTTTAAAATCCTCATGTAATTTAGGCTCCAAAATTAAATCTTCAAATAAGTTGGCTTGCTTACTGTAGAACCCCAGTAAAAGCCAGTTTTGTCATTCCCTTTGTAAGGTCAAAATACTCTGAGAGGGTTCAATAGCTCATGAAAACCACATACTAAAGTCAGTTGAGTGAAGGCTTGGATTCTGACTTATAATAAATGTCATGTTCTTGTCCCTTAATAGTAGATTAATTTTGGTTAAAACCTAAGTTTTACTTGCATACTATGGATCATATGTATTTCTAATATTATGGTACTTCTACTTTGAAAGTTTATAATCATCCTATTGTGTAACCCTTAAGGAAGCACTTGTTTTTTTTTTTTTAAGTAAATTATGTTTCCTGTACATACAAAAAATTAAAACTAAGATGTCTTAAGTTACTTCAAATATGAGTCAGTATTTATGGTCACTTTCATATTTAATAGAGATAACAGTAATTGTAATTTTTAAAATTGAAATATTAAAATATTCTATTAGTTTCAGGTGTACATACTAGTTATTTGATATTCTATACATTTTGAAATGATCCCCAGGAGTCCAATTACCATCTGTCACCAAACACTTACTACAATATTGTTAACTATGTTCCCATGCCAGACCTTTCATTGTCATGACTTATTCGTAACTGGAAGTTAGTACTTTTTCATTCTATTCACCTAATTTGCCCACCAACCATCATCTTGTAAACAATAGGGTTTCTTCCTGTATGTGAGTCTGTTTTGTTCTGTTCCTATGCTTTGTTTTTTGGATTCCACATATACATGAAAAGCAGTATTTGTCTTCCTGTATCTGACTTACTTCCCTTAGCATAATACCCTCTATGTTCATCCATGTTGTAGCACCTTGCAAGATTTAATTCCTTTTTTGGCTGAGTAATATTTCATTATATGTATAGATATATACATACAAATACTGCATTTTTTATCCATTCATCTAACAATGGGCTCTTACATTGCTTCTATATCTTGGTTTTTGTTAAGTAATAATGCAGTACACCGAAGAGCTCACATATCTCTTCAAATAGATGGGGTATTTTTCTTGAGATAAATACCCTAAACTGGAACTGGATTATATGTATTAAGTGGTATTTTAGTCTTACATGCCTACCAATAGTGTATGAGAGTCACCTTTTCTCCACATCATTGCCAACACTTGATATTTTTTGTCTCTCTGATAATACTTGATGTGATGAGTGTAAGGTGCTCTCTCATTATGGTTTTGATTTGTATTTTCCCTGATGGTGAGTAATGCTAAACACGTTGCCGCAGGCATGGTGGCCATCTTTTGTCTCAGGAAAATGTCTGTTAAGAGACCTATCTAAGAAATATTGCAAAGAGTAACATCAAAAACTTACTGCCTATGTTTTCTTCTAATAATATAATGGTTTCAGGTCTTCAAGTCTACAATGAATTTTGAGTCTATTTTTATATATTGTGTAAGATAGTGGTTTAGTTTCATTCTTTTGCATGTGGCTGTCAGGTTTTACCAACACCATTTATTGGAGAGACCATCTTTTTCTCATTGTATATTCCCATCTACTTTGTCAGAGATTAGTTTGCCATCTATTCATGGGTTTATTCTGGGTTTGCTATTCTTTTCCATTTCATCAGTGTGTCTATTTTTGATCAGTACCATACTGTTTGCATTATTTCAACTTTGCAGTATAGTTTGAAGTCTGATATTGGAATACCTCCAGCTTTTTCTTTCTCAAGATTGCTTTGGCTGTGTAGGATCTTTTGTGGTTTTATACAAATTTTATGGTTGGTTGTTGTAGTTTTGTGAAAACTGTCAATGGCACAGAATATTTTTCCATTTATTTGTGTCATCTTCCTTTTTTTTGTTTGTTTTTTTTGAACAATGTTTTCTAGTTTTCAGAATACAGATCTTTTACCTCCTTGGTTAAATACACTCATGGGTATTTTATTCTTTTGGATGCAACGGTAAATGGTTTTCTTAATTTCTATTTCTGATAGCTTATGACTAGTGCATAGAAATACAACTGATAGAATCCACTGTAACTTTGCTACTAGAGCAGGAAAATCTGTGCCTGAGCTCCTCAGTGAGATTTCTCCCTATTGCCACATCAAGGGAAGGGTTCTCATTACTGTGCCTTTATCTTTTCTACCCACCACTGAATGGCCCCTCTATCATTTGTTGTGTAAAACCTTTTTAATCAGGCCTCAGTTCTCCAAGAGAAATTGCTCTGTATTTAGGTGTAGGTTTGGTGTATCCTTTAAAGGAGGTGATTTGAGTCTCTTCCTATCTGCTGTCTGGGTCTGCTAGTCAAAATGTATTTCTTTAAAGTTGATTATACATCATATTTTAGGACTGCTTATTATCTGCTGTTTTTTAGGCTAATGTGTGATTTCTACAATTCTCAGTGGAGACTATAATAAGACACAATACTCTTAGCAGAAATAATCATGCTGGTTTTCAGTTAGAAATCTTCATTGAAATTTCAGTACACCCAAAGGTTAGAGAAGACATTCACGATTTTCAGATTAACAGTATATTCTGTTTCCTGAGACTATATCTTCTATTATAGAACTGAATGTTGTTAATGATGAGTTATTTTAGATGACTTAAAACACAGGCTTAGCTTTTTTAAAAAAATAAACTGATCATTTTAAGGCAAGCAAAAATTAATAATGCTTTATTATTAACCTGCAGACCTTAAAATAAGTTAATTGACACACATATGAATATATATAGGGATATAATGAGGATTACAAATATGAATATATAGATGTTGCTATGAGATGTAAGTATAAAATATATACAAATATATATTTAAATATATAAATTTAAACACCATTAATTAACTTCGTTAGAGTCTAAACATACTTGAAAAATTAAGCATCTTAAAAGATGATTTTTAAAACTCCATTCTCTTATTATGAGTGTCAGCTTTTGCCTTAGTTTCACCAAATCCTTTGTTAGATTCTGTATAATCTACTTGATAGAAGGGGTATTGTAAATAGATGAAATATCAAGGATACTATCAGAATTAATAAGTGGTACTTATTTCTACATAATTGTAGTATTGACTTAGCCATCTTAAAATTAACTTTTTCATCTTTGTTTTTATTTTTCTTCTAGAGTTTTGTAACTACTGAGTGCAGTTCAAAGCACAGTTGCTATTAGAAATTCATGTGAAGGCCAGGTCAGAGGGCATGTATTTAAAAATCTATCTTTAGGGGGTGCCTGGGTGGCTTGGTCGGTTAAGCATCCGACATCGGCTCAGGTCATGATCTCGCAGTCCGTGAGTTCGAGCCCCACATCGGGCTTTGTGCTGACAGCTCAGAGCCTGGAGCCTGTTGCAGATTCTGTGTCTCCCTCTCTCTGTGACCCTCCCCCATTCATGCTCTGTTTCTCTCTGTCTCAAAAATAAATAAACGTTGAAAAAAAATTTTTTAAAAAATCTATCTTTAGTACAGAAATGATGTAACGGTCTTAACCTCACCATTTTTACTTTTCATTCATTTACAGGGGCCTTGTAAATAGATCCCTAAAATAAAGCTCTGGATTCCTTTTCGATTCATGTCGTTACATTGCAAAAGTCAGTGAACTTAGTTTTATATTTCTTACACTAAAGATATGCATAGTATCCATCATGTTTTATGCAGGAAGCCCCCAAAAAATCTATTAATCCAACTAAAGCCACAGTGTGGTGCAATCACTCTCTGAACATGAACCAAAGGTCAGGATGAATTTATACAAGTGGATAGAAATGTAGAAATACGTTAAGCTCTGTAACTCCTATAAAAATGGGAATAATATTATGATCGCTGTAGAGTCCTTTAAATAAAGACACCTTGGTGCATTAACTTTGAAACAATGTAATGCATTTGCTTTGGGACACACGTGGATTTTAGCACCTCTTCCTTTTCTAAAATGACTCTTAGGGCTACTAATTTTACTACAAAGAACTATTATTTGTTTCTTTACTATATCAAAAAGTATTTTCTTTCCCTGTATATTTTTAACAAGTTGAACATATACATTTTATTCCTGATATTTATAGGTAATGATGTGTTTACATCTAAAAGACATTCACTAGAAATAAAACACTGCTGCTGCTAATTGGCCACCATGGATTATCAAGGGCTAATGTTGGGTTTTTTTGAGCATTTTGAGTAAGAAGATGGAATTGCCTGTAGATTTGAATTCTTGTACGTTTTGATTTTCCTTTCCTTCATGGTGCTGGGCCCATCTGTGGATACAAGCTTTTGCCTGATAAATACGGGAGAAGGGCAGGTGTGAATCCATAGACTGGAAACTCAGCGAGGAAAAGATTGATGTGCCAATTTGTTTTTGCATACCTGCCCAAAAGCTGAGGGATGAGTGTAATCTAATGATCATAAGTAATAGACACCCTCATCAGCTGGGATAGGAAAGGACATGGTGGCAATCTCCATCAGAGGGAGGAGAACCAGCTGTTGCTGCCACCAATGAACAGAATTAGAAAAAAACCTTTGCCCAAAACAGTCAGAAACAAGCTTGGAAAAACCATGTATATCTCCCTGCCCCCAAAACAGTTAGCCTACTCAGGCAAAACAAAAACTTTCCCCCCCAGCATACAGCGAGCATTTATAGTTCAAGGGAAAACCTCATGCTGAGGTTTGTATCGCTACTTTCTCCACTCTCCTGTGAAAGATAGAATGATTTTCACGGGTTTTCTCTGTTCTGATGGAAAGAGGTGCTAAAACCAAGCCTCCTCCTTCTTTACCAGGTCAGTAAGTGGCAGATTCAGTCATGGATATGTAATTAGGTGCATGATGAGACTCTGTTTCTATTAATTATTGCTATTAATGTCATCATGGCTCTCAAAGAATAAACATACTTAGGGGTGCCTGGGTGGCTCAGTCAGTTAAACGCCCAGCTCTTAATTTCTGTTCAGGTCATGATCTCATGGTTTGTGGGTTAGAGTCCCTGCCTGGGGCTCTGCGGGAATAGATTCTCTCTTTTCCTCTCTTTCTGCCCCTGCCCCGCACTCCCTCTCTCTCCCTTTCAAAACAAATAAATATTAAAAAAAGAATAAAATCACTAAAAACAAAATCACATTTAATTGGTTTTTAAAATTCTTAAAACAATATCCATATATATTTTCCTTTTTGCCATAACAAAAATATTAGAAGGAGGGAATGCATGTATTATTATAACTACTTAAAAGCTAATAAAAAAATAGAAGTGAGAGTCCACACTAAATATAGTCTCTGTCCCCCAAGTTCTTCAATATTTCCATGTTCTATTTCACTTGTTTAATAATATAGTCTTCAAAATACATCATTAGCATTCACTCTTTTTATTACCGACTATCTCCCAAAAAAGATCCCTATGCTATGATTTGAACTCACATTTACATATTCATAAATTTTTCATTTAGAAGGGGGAACCTGTTTCTACTTTTAAATGAAATGCATTTTCCATGTTGACTATACCTAAACACTTTAAATACATTAACAGTATGTTAACGTGAGTTGAAATGTGTATTCCAGAGCAGCTACTGAAATCGGTCACTGTGGAATAATGAAGAAAATGAGTTGCACCCGAAAGTACTTGTTTAAAGTTTCACGAAGCTAAATGCATCATGTAAAAGTAACGCTTCTAGCTATCAGACAGGGCTTCAGTTTGTTAGTAAATTATCAGGAGTTTGGGAAATACATAATCTAAAATATATTTGAATCAAGAGTATCTAACATACATAGGATCCAACACATAATTTTCAAAGTTGTACTTGGAAAGGAAATTTATGATCTGTCTTGCTGTTGAAGTAAATGATATTCTTGAAAGTCAGATATCACTTAGAAAATAATAAAGTGGCCTGGAATTATTTATTAAGGTAGAACAGAAATTTGTCTTCTTTTGTCCACATCTCAAATGCATGGCAATATACATCAGTAGTTCAGAGAATCTTCAAGTTGTTATAACTGGTTGTCATGTATGTTTTTACATTTTTTTATTTTTTAAAATTTACATCCAAATTAGCATATAGTGAAACCATGATTTCGGGAGTAGATTCCTTAGTGCCCCTTACCCATTTAGCCCATACCCCCTCCCACAACCCCTCCAGTAACCCTCAGTTTGTTCTCCATACTTATGAGTCTCTTCTGTTTTGTCCCCCTCTGTGTTTTTATATTCTTTTTGTTTCCCTTCCCTTATGTTCATCTGTTTTGTCTCTTAAAGTCCTCATATGAGTGAAGTCACATGTTTTTGTCTTTCTCTAATTTCCCTCCAGTTCCATCCATGTAGTTGCAAATGGCAAGATTTCATTCTTTTTGATTGTTGAGTAATACTACATTGTGTGTATATATATATATATATATATATATATATATATATACATATACACATACATACATACACACATCTTTATCCATTCATCCATCAGTGGACATTGGGGCTCTTTCCATACTTTGGCTAATGTTGATAGTGCTGCTATAAACATGGGGGTGCATGTGTCCCTTTGAAACAGCACACCTATATCCCTTGGATAAATACCTAGTAGTGCAATTGCTGGGTCATAGGGTAGTTCTATTTTTAGTTTTTTGAAGAACCTCCATACTGTTTTCCAGAGTGGCTGCACCAGCTTGCATTCCCACCAACAATGCAAAAGAGATCCTCTTTCTCCACATGCTCACCAACATCTGTTGTTGCCTGAGTTATTAGCCATTCTGACAGGTGTGAGGTGGTATCTCATTGTGGTTTTGATTTGTATTTCCCTGATGATGAGTGATGCTGAGCACTTTTTCATGTGTCAGTTGGCCATCTGGATGTCTTCCTTGGAGAAGTGTCTATTCACATCTTTTGCCCATTTCTTCACTGGATTGTTTGTTTTTGGGTGTTGAGTTTGATAAGTTCTATATAGATTTTGGATACTAACCCTTTATCTGATATGTCATTTGCAAATATCTTCTCCTATTATGTCAATTGTCTTTTAGTTTTGCTGATTGTTTCCTTCACTGTACAGAAGATTTTATTTTGATGAGGTCCCAGTAGTTCATTTTTGCTTTTGTTTCTCTTGCCTTCAGAGACGTGTTGAATAAGAAGTTGCTGTGAGCAAGATCAAAGAGGTTTTTGCCTGCTTTCTCCTCAAGGATTTTGATGGCTTCCTGTCTTACATTGAGGTCTTTCATCCATTTTGAGTTTATTTTTGTGTATGGTGTCAGAAAGTGGCCCAGGTTCATTCTTCTGCATGTCGCTGTCCAGTTTTCCCAGCACCACTTGCTGAAGAGACTGCCTTTATTCCATTGGATATTCTTTCCTCCTTTTTCAAAGATTAGTTGTCCATATGTTTGTGGGTCTATTTCTGGGTTCTCTATTCTGTTCCATCGATCTGAGTGTCTGTTCTTGTGCCAGTACCATACTGTCTTGATGATTACAACGTTGTAGTACAGCTTGAATTTGGGGATTTTGATGCCTCCTGCTTTGGTTTTCTTTTTCAAGATCCCTTTGGAGTCTTTTCTGGTTCCATACAAATTTTAGGATTATTTGTTCTAGCTCTGTGAAGAATGCTGGTGTTACTTTGATAGGGATTGCATTGAATATGTAGATTGCTTTGGGTAGTATCAACATTTTAACATATTGGCATTGGGTCTTTCATATATGGCTTTTATGATATCAAGGTATGATCCTTCTATCCCTACTTTGTTAAGAGTTTTTATCAAGAAACGATGCTGTATTTTGTCAAATGCTTTCTCTGCATCTATTGAGAGGATCATAGGGTTCTTGTCCTTTCTTTTATTGATGTCATGAATCACATTGATTGTTTTGCAGATATTGTACCAGCCCTGCATCCCAGGTATAAATCCCACTTGGCCATGGTGAATAATTTTTCTAATGTATTGTTGGATCCAGTTGGCTAAAATCTTGTTGAGGATTTTTACATCCATGTTCATCAGGGAAATGGGTCTGTAGTTCTGCTTTCTAGTGGGGTCATTGTCTAGTTTTGGAATCAAGGTAATGCTGGCTTCATAGAAAGAGTTTGGAAGTTTGCCTTCCATTTCTACTTTTTGTAACAGCTTCCAGAGAATAGGTGTTCACTCTTCCTGAAATGTTTGGTAGAAATCCCCTGGAAAGCCATCCGGCCCTGGACTCTTGTTTTTTCTGGGGAGATATTTGATTACTACTTCGATTTCTTTGCAGGTTATGGATCTGTTCAAATTTTCTATTTCTCCATGTTGCAGGTTTGGTAGTTTATATGTTTCTAGGAATTTGTCAATTTCTTCCAGGTTGCCCCTTTTATTGGCATATAATTGCTCATGCTATTCTCTTATTATTGTTTTTATTTCTGCTGTGTTGGTTGTGATCTCTCCTCTTTCATTCTTGATTTTATTTATTTGGGTCCTTTCCTTTTTCTTTTTGATCAAACTGGCCAGTGGTTTATCAATTTTGTTAATTCTTTCAAAGAACTAGCTCCTGGTTTCATTGATCTGTTCAACTGTTTTGTTTGGTTTTGATACCACTCATCTCTAATCTTTATGATTTCTTGTCTTCTGCTGGTTTTGGGTTTTATTTGCTGTTCTTTTTCCAGCTGTTTAAGGTGTATGGTTAGATTGTGTACCTGAGACTTTTCTTCCTTCTTTAATAAGGCTTGGATTGCTATGTACTTCCCTCTTATGACCACCTTTGCTGCACCCCAGAGGTTTTGCGCTATGGTGTTATCATTTTTGTTGGCTTCCATATACTTTTTAATTTCCTCTTTAACTTCTTGGTTAGCCCATTCACTATTTAGTAGGATGTTCTTTAGTCTCCAACTATTTGTTATCTTTCTACATTTTTTCTTGTGGTTGATTTCGAGTTTCATAGAGGTGTGGTCTGAAAATATGCACGGTATGATCTTGATCTTTTTGTACTTGTTCAGGGATGATTTGTCCCAGTATGTGATCTATTCTGGAGAACATTTCCATGTGCATTGGAGAAGAATGTATATTCCACTGCTTTAGGATAAAATGTTCTGAATATATTTGTTAAGTCCATGTGGTCCAGTGTGTCATTCAAAACCATTGTGTCCTTGTTGATTTTCTGTTTAGATGATTTGTCCATTGTAGTAAGTGGGGTGTTGAAATCCCCTACTATTATGGTATTACTATCAATGAGTTTCTTTATGTTTGTGATTGTTTTATATATTTGGGTGTTTCACATTTGGGGTATAAATGTTTACAATTATTATGTCTTCTTGGTAGATAGACCCCATAATTATGATATAATGCCCTTCTTCATCTCTAGTTACAGTCTTTATTTTGAAGTCTAGATTGTGATACAAGTATGGCTACTCTGGATTTTTTTTGGTCAACCATTAGCATGATAGATGGTTCTCCATCCCCTTATTTTCAATATGAAGGTGTCTTTATGTCTAAAGTGGGTCTCTTGTAAACAGCATAAGAAAACATCTTGTTTTCTTATCCATTCTGTTACTCTGTGTCTTTTGATTGGAGCATTGGGTCCATTGATGTTTAGAGTGAGTACTGAAAGATATGAATTTATTGCCATTATGTTTATTGTAGAGTTGAAGTTTCTGGTGGTGTTCTCTGGTTCTTTCTAGTCTTTGTTGCTTTTGGTCTTTTATTTATTTTTTCTCATCTTTTCTCCCCTCAGCAAGTCCCCCTTACATTTTTTGCAGGGCTGGCTTAGTGGTCATGAACTCTAATTTTTGTTTTGGGAAACTTTTAATCTCTCTTTCTATTTTGACTGACAGTCTTGCTGGATAAAGAATTCTTCGCTGCATATTTTTCCAATTCAGCACACTGAATATATCCTGCCTCTCCTTTCTGGCCCGCCAAGTTTCTGCGGATAGGTCTGCTGCCAACCTGATCTGTCTTCCCTTGTAGAGTAAGGACTTTTTTTCCATTGCTGGTTTCATGATTCTTTCCTTGCCTGAGTATTTTGTGTATTTGACTATGACATGCCTTGTTTATGGTTGGTTTTTGTTGAATCTTATGGGAGTGCTCTTTGCTTCCTGGATTTTGATGTCTGTGTCTTTCTCAGGTTACAAAAGTTTTCCCCTATGATTTGCTCACATAACTCTTCTACCGCTTTTTCTCTCTCTCTCCATCTTCTGGGACCCCTATGATTCTGATATTATTCCTTTTTAATGAGTCACTGATGTCTCTAATTCTTAAATCATGCTCTTTTTTGCCTTAGTCTCCCTCATTTTTTCTGCTTCCTTATTCTCCATAAGTTTGTCCTCTATATCACAGATTTTCTTTTCTGCCTCATCCATCCTTGCTGCTGTGGCATGCATTCAAGATTGCCGCTCACTTCTTGCATTTTTTATTTCATCCTGACTAGTTTTTACTCCTTCTATCTCCACAGAGAGGGATTTTAATTTATTTTTGGCCACAGCTAGTATTCTTATAATCATGATTCTAAATTCTGGTTCAGACATCTTGCTTGTATCTGTGTTGATGAAGTCCATGGCTGTCGTTTCTTCCTTCTCTTTCTTTTGGGGAGAATTCGTTCGTTTTGTCATTTTGAAGGGAGAAAAGGAATTGATGAGGTAAAAAAATTAAAATTAAAAAATTAAAAACAACACAAAAACATCAACTAAATGATGCTAGATTCTAGGTGTGTTTTGGTCTGTTTATTGAAAGGAGCTTGGCAGATAAGAGAAAAAAGAACAAAAAAGGAAAATGCATGATAATTTGAGAAAATGAATAGAATGAAATAGAATAAAATGAAATGATGGAAGTAAGATAGAGTTCAAAAAATTTACAAAAAAGTAAAAAATATAGTAGAAAAAATAAAGACTAATATTTTAAGAAGAATTGAATACAGAAAGAAAAAGTCTACTTTTAAGAAAAAGAAAAGAAACAAAAAAGAAGGAAAAAAAGAAAATTGAATAGAAGGAATAGCGACAGAGTGAAATAATGTTTGAAATTACATCAGCTTCCTCTAGAAGTCAAACTATGAAGCACTTTATACTCCATAAACTAAGCAGGTGGAGAGATTTGTGGTGTTCCTGAAGAGCAAGGTCGGCCCAGTTGGGCTGAGCTTAGTGTAACAGCTGCGTTCCCCACTAGATGGCACTGCTTAGTTTACTGGTGGGGATTGTTGTGGCACTTGTAGGTGTGTATGTGCATGCGTGGGAGGGGTGAAAATGGCATCACCAGCTACCCAGTGTCTAGAATCAAAACTCTGCTCTCCCCAACAAGCAACCACACACCCATCCTTTATCTCTGACTTCTGTCCACTCCCCACTTTCACACTGTCTGTGACTAAGCCTTCAGGTTGCCAGGTGGCACCCTCTCCTGAGTTTTGTCTCAAATGAGGCTGTGTTTCCCGACCCCTCACTTCTGAGGGACTGTGGCTTTGACCTGCTCTGAACTTCTGTGGGAGGGTCTCATTGAGCAATGGCCTGGTCCTGGCCACACCCAGGAACATTAGTGGGACCATGCTGCAGCCTATGCTCACAGACTGTGGCAGGATCCCAGCCTGCCCCAGAAAAAGTTCACGCAATCATGTGGCAGCAGTGTTTCGGGGATTATGGAAAATCACAACACAGATCTGGGGCCAGGCTTCACCCTTAATGACCTTGTTCCAGCACCAGCAAATGTGGTTGTTCTCTGGAGTCTGCTGGGACCTCTGGGGTCTGCTGGGACTGGGTGGCCACACAGCCTCTATCAAATGTCTTTCCAGCAGTGGAACCCCTTCTCCCCATGTTGCCTGAGAATTTCCTGGACCTCACTCTGCTCCTGGGGATTCACCCTTCCCAACAGAGCACTGCCAGGTATTGAGCTGTGGAATTTCAGACACTGCGCTCCTCCTGTTTATATAGTCTTAGTGGAATTTAAACCATCTTCTTTGTCATTTCTCCCTTTTTAGTTCAGTCGCTGTGGCTGTTTCCACATTTCCACTTTCTCTCCAGCTGATTTTGGGGGGGGGATATTTTCCCCTGCTCTCCCCCCGTCCCCATCCTGTCTCCACAAGCAAAAACAGCTCCCTGCCCTCTGTGGCTTTTCTCTCCCCCAGGTCACCTCTCCTTGCCATGTACCTGCTGAGTTCTGTGGTTCAGGTTGTGCAGATTGTTGTGTTAATCCTCAAATCAGTTTTCTAGGGGTGCAGGATGGTTTAGTGTTGATCTGGCTATATTTCATGGATGGACACAAGATGCAAAAAATCTGTGCTCTTCTGCAATCTTGGCTCCTCCTTTTTTTTTTTTTTTAAATAGAGACTATGTCATATTGATAGATTGCTAGGGGCAATATACACATTTTAACAATATTGATTCTTCCAGTCCATAAGCATGTGATATTTTATCATTTATTTGTGTTGTCTTCAATTTCTTTGAACAATGCCTTACAGTTTACATTTCTTTCCCTCCTTTGATGAATCTATTCTTAGCTACTGAATCTTTTTGATGCAACTGTAAGTGGGAATGCTTTATTAATTTCTATTTTTGTTTATTATAAAAGTGCAATTGTGTGTAAAACTTCATTCTAACAGTTTTGGGGTGGAGTTTTTAGGGTTTTTATATGTAAAATAATTTCATTTGCAAGTGGTAACAATTTTATCTCTTCCTTTTCCATTGGGAATCTTTTCATTTCCTTTTCTTGACTAATTGCTGTGGCCAGGAATTCCAATAATATTTTTTAACAAAAGAGGCCAGAGTGGGGTGCCTGGATGGCTCAGTTGGTTGGGCATCTGACTCTCTCTCCCTCTCTCTTCTTTTCCCCTGCTCACATTATCTCTCTCTCAAATAAATAAACTTTTAAAAAAAAGTGGCAAGAGTGGACATCCTTGGGTTACTTCCTGCTCTTAGAGGAAAAGCTTTTAGCTTTTCACCATTGAGTATGATGTTACCTCTAGTCTTGTCCCTCTTGTGTTGAAGTA
The DNA here is from genome assembly GCF_027475565.1 of Acinonyx jubatus. Taxonomy (NCBI): domain Eukaryota; kingdom Metazoa; phylum Chordata; class Mammalia; order Carnivora; family Felidae; genus Acinonyx; species Acinonyx jubatus. The sequence goes on along the minus strand of NC_069382.1, from coordinate 9,073,402 downwards.
CATTATGTCTATAGCAGCTTTGTTTGGTGAGAGTTTTTATCATAAACTGATGCTGAATTTTGTCAAATGCTTTTTCAGCATCTATTGAGACTATCGTAAGATTTTTTCCTTCATTTTGTTGATGTGGTGTATCATTACGATATTGAACTAACCTTACATCCCTAGAGTAAATGTTCCTTGATCATGGTGTATGACCTTTTAATGTGTTGTTGAATTCAGTTTGCTTGTGTTTTATTGAGGATTTTTCATTTGTGTTCATCAGGGATATTGGCCTGCAATTCTCTCTCTCTCTCTCTCTCTCTCTCTCTCTCTCTCTCTTAAATGGTATTTTTGTCTAGTTTTGGTATCAGGCTAATCCTGGTCTTTGAGAAAAAGCTTGGAAGCCTTTCTTCCTCTTCAGCTTTTAGAACAGCTTGAGAAGAATAGGTTTTAACTCTTCTTAGAAGGTTTGGTAGAATTCCCCAGTGATATTTTGGTCCTGAGTCAGTAATTAAAAACCTCACAATATCCTTGTTAAAAATTGGTCTGTTGAGATTTTCTACTCCTTAATCAGTCTTGGAAGAATGAATATCTCCAGGAATTTGTCCATTTCTTCTAGTTTTCTATTTCAAAGCATTAGCTCTTAGCTTCATTGATATTTTCTGTTAAATTTTTAGCCTCTATTTCATTTATTTCCACTTTGAGTTTTATCATTTCCTTCCTTCTACTAACTTTGATCTTCATTTGTTACTCTTCTGCTTCCTTTAGGTGTAGAATTAGCTTGTCTTGAGAGGCCTCCCCCCTCCCCCCCGGAAGTAAGCTTGCATTACTAAGATGTCCCTTTTAGAGTTATTTTTGTGGCATCCCATATGTCTTGGTATGTTGTATATTAATTTTCCTTTCTTTCAAGCTGTGTGTGTGTGTGTGTGCGCGCGCGCGCGTGTGCGCATATGTGTATAATTTGTTGGTAGTTTATTTTGAGAGAGAGAGAGAGAGGGAGGGAGAGAGAGAGAATCTCAAGCAATTTCTGTGCTGTCAGTGCAGAGCCTGATGTGGGTCTCAGTCTCATGAACGATGATATCGTGACCTGAGCTGAGATCAAGAGTCATACACTCAACCAACTGAGCCACCCAGGTGCCTCTCTCAAGCTATATTTTTAATTATTTACTGGCTCTCTTCATTGAACCATTGGTTATTCAATAGCATATTGTTTAATCTGTACATATTTGGATTTTTTCTAGTTTTATCTTTGTGGTTGATTTTCAGTTTTATATTATTGTGGGTTAAAAGATGCTTGATATGATTTCATTCTCCATAATTTATTTAGACTTGTTTTGGGGCCTAATATATGACCTTGTACAATGTTCCAGGTGCATTGGATAAGAACATATATTCTACTGTTTTTGCTGGAATGTTCTGGTGTATCTGTTAAGTGTATCTGGTCTAATGTGTCATTTAAAGCCAAGGATTTTCTGTCTGGTTGATATATTAGTTGATGTAAATGGGGTGTTAAAGTTCCTTACTATTATTGGACTGAATTCAATTCATCCTGTTTAGTCTGATAATATTCACTTTATATATTAAGTGTTCCAGGCTGAGGTGCATGAATATTTTTAAAAATTATATCTCCTTAATAGATTGACTGCTTTATCACTATGAAATGCCCCTGTTATTACAATCTTTGTTAGAAAATATTTTTCTGATAAGAGTATAGCAGTATAGCTATTCCAGCTTTTTTTTTCCATTTGCATGAAGCCTCTTGTTACCTCCCTTCACTTTGACTCTTTGTGCTCTTCTATGTGAGATGAGTCGCTTGTAGGCAACCTATAAATGGGTTTTGTTGTTCCATTCATTTACTCTGTTTTATGATTGGAGCATTTAGTCCAAGTATTTTTAAAGTAATTACTGATTCTTATGTAGTTATTGCCACTTTTATAATCATTTTATGGCTGTTGGGGAGTTCTCTCTGGTGCTCTCTACTTCTCTTTCTTCACTTGGTGTTTTCTGCCTTTGTTAATGTTACAGTTAGATAGAATAGCAGGTTTCATGTATGTAGTATAGGTTTTTGATTTGTTGTTACCATGAGCCTTCCATATATCAGCCTATATAAATGCCAGCCTCCTTCATGATGATCGCGAGTTAATTTCTCATAAACTCGACATTCTGTTTTTGATTTCATATTTCCATCTTTTAATTTTGTGTGTCCATTAAGTAATTACCGTATAGTTATTTATATTACTTTTGTCTTCTAATGTTCATACTAACTTCACTCTTTACTATACATTCTCCTTTATCAGTGTCATTTTTATACTCAAGTTTCCTTGTTACTAATTAGTACCCTACCATTTTAGCTTAAAGAAGTCTCTTTAACATTTCTTCCAAGGTTAGTTCAATGATGGTAAATTCCTTTTCTCTTTTCTTTTGTCCTCATCTCATTCATTACTTTACCACTCTAGTGTAATTTTCAGTTCAGTTATTTTTTGCTTCAAATCTATAACTTCTCTTTGGTACTTTAAATATAAATATAAATACATACATGCATATATATATATATATATATATATATATATATATATATATAAAACTTCTTGGAGATTTCTCTGTGTTCGTCCATTGTTCTCTATAGATTGATGGGCAACTTTATGACTATAAAGTTTTGAAATTTATCAACTAAACTTTGATTTGAACTTTTTTATCAACTAAAAATTGATTACTTACCTCCATTTCATTAAGGATTTTTCCATGGTTTTATTTACTTTTTGTTTCATATGGAATATATTCGCATTTCCTCATTTTCTTGACTCTCTGTGTTTGTCTGTATTAGATGCAACAGCTATCTCTACCAGTCTGGAGGGTGTTTTCACAGAAGGACTAGGTGTGTTGCAGTCTGCTGTCTGTGTAGTGCCCTGGGGGTTGTAGCCTGCAAAGAATGGTCTCTGTTTGAGTCCTTCAGAGCCCAGAAAGGCAAGCCCTACCTGGCCCTGAGAGCCAGGCATTCAAGGGGCATCCCCTTCATTCACCATTTGAATTGGCTGGGCTTAGTGGGGCAGGGCCACGGGGAGCACCCAACCCATACATTAGGGGCCAGCAAGGTTGAGAGGAGAATACAAAAATGATGCCTGCATTGGCAGGCATCAGCAAGGTAGGAGAATTGAAAAGTGGTGCCTGCCATCACTTCTCACCTTGGAGAGAGTTCCAAGAGACACCTGTCCATACAACAAATGCTTTAAGATGAGTCAATTTAGCTCCTTGACATAAAGTCTAGGCACTTTTCATCCTGATGTTTGGGTGCCAAGTCTGGGGTAAATTAAATAATAGGGTATTTTTGCAGGTGTTTATTAATAGATCAATGAAATGATGAGAAAACATGTGGCTGTATCTTCAAGAAAGGGAAGATATAGTCATTTCAAAACAATGAGAAAGATGAAATATCTATGTAATATTTGTAGTCTGATTTATTCATTACTAGATGATACTAATTAAGGAATCATGTTTACTATTTCTCTGGTTCTATAATTAAACTATTTCATCACAGTTGGGGTTTTTTGTTCTGCTCATGTTTTGAAAACAAATAATCTAGGTGAACAAAAAGTTCCCATTGCTAAAGAAAAACAAGTGTTGTTTGTTATAAAATCCTTGAAAGCAGATTACACAATCCACTATTCTATTTTTTATTATGGTGTTATACATATGGCTGTTTTAAAGATTAAATGTTGAGTTTATAATCAATACACATTTTTTAAAAATTCATGTTTACTTTTAATTCCATACAAGCACCTTAATAACTTCCAATTAAATTTAGTATATGTAAAATAATATGCTGAATTAAGCACTTAATATCCTGAACTACTCTAAAATATTATAGAAGTAGCCTCTCTTGTACTGAGTTTAGACGTCTGCATTTGCGTGTTAAAAGCAAGACAAGTCAGGGAGAAGAAGAAATAAAGAAGAGCCATGTGAATGTTCGTATTCCTATCTCATTCTCATAGAAATTTGATTTTTAATTTATGATTCCACCCATTTAAATTTTATTAAGTGATGTGATAATTGTGTAAAACAAACATGTTAAGCATTTTACTTTGGATGACTACTAATCACACAAAATCTGGAAAAGAGAAGTTTCAGCAATTATTACAGCAATTACTCATAAGTTGGCATCTGTTGAAATAATTTCCAAACAATTGTTTTTTTCCCCCACTATTTGTCAGAATATGCGAACAACTGTTGCTTGCTGAGGAAAATTACAGCTTTATCTCTTACAAGTAGATACATTTGTAGTATCAATTTTTTCTTGCCAAATGAAAGTTACATGAAAATTTTAAAATTCAAAAAATTGTTAGCTTATTTGGTAACAATTCCTACAATGTCTATTAGAGGAAAGTAATCTCAATAAAAGTTACAATTATATTAAAGTTTCAATGGAAGTATTACTTCCCAAACCTTCAAATCTTAAGAGACAAAAAGGTATTGAAATCTGTACACTTACTAAATTTTTATTGAGGCTGAACTAATGTGTTCTTTATGAATAAAAATCTCAGGACACTTTCTCTAACACTGTCCAAATAATAGGAAGACTATTCTGAAGTATTACTTTTATGAATATTAATAGAAAGTTGGAAAGGTCTTATTACTCATTTGAGACCACAGGTTTCTGATTAGTGGGAAAAAATATTGTGAATGGCATGATAAGCAAGCTAATATTTTAATAAATAAAAATATATGATTGGGTTCAGTATTCCTATATTCTACAAAAGGAATGTAGACCTTAAAGATAAATTTATAAAATATGAAAATGAAGGAAGCAGAGTTAGAGGAAAAATCATTGAATAGAAAAATATGGTGATGATAAACTCTTTTATCCCTCTTAATAATACAAATTAGAGAATTATATTGATCCAGACAGGTGAAAACAATATAATCTCACTGACAGACATCCATTCAGCTTGGATGGTGACGGGGGCCTTCACTGTAGAATTTCAGTAATCTTCTATGGTAGAGCTTCTCTTTTGATTGGGCTCCAGTATCTTTCTTGCAAAGGTTAGTTTTCCTTGATCAATGAAAATGCTACCAAACATTCCTTGGTCAATCCTTAACACACTCTGTATGAATCATCCTGACTGTAATACTTCCCCAAGGTCACATCTAACAAATAATGTACCTGTGACTTGAATCCAAATCTAATTCACTCTTAATATTAGTTCCTTATTAAAAAAAATTGCCAGGTTCTCTGACAGTCCAGGAAGCAAATGAAAGTAAACTGTTTTCTGACATACTAAATTGATCTGCTGCATGAAACACAAAGAGCTGTACTTTCTCCTGTTTTAAATTCATGCTGCAGAACGAGTGGTGATGAATAAGTCAAACCTATGTCACAGAAGAAGAGAAAACAACCAAATTCCTTTACAAGTTCCTACTGTTGCTTCTATGCATGGTCTTCTTCAATTTGGGCCAAATTGGAACTAAAAAAATTTTGATTGTGAGAAGTTTGGATATAAAGCTAGATAGGCCTTATATTCTCGAAAACAACTTAGGCTTAAATTAGGTTGTAGTTGGAATCAGGTAAAGGAAAAAGTCCTTTTGTTGATATTTTTTCAGTAACTAAATTTGGTGAAATTGAACAGAAATAGAATATCCAGGTAATGAGACAGAGGACCAAATGTAATCAGGGGAATAGGTAGAATGAGAATAAGTGTTTTCTTGAGTGGGTGATAGGCAGGATAAATTGAAATAATCAGTGTGCTTTGACAGTAGAACTGAAAATAATTAGGTGTATGTTTTGTTAGAAATTTTAAAATTTCTAAGTCCTTTAATCCTGAAAGTAGATATGAAGCTAGGCTTTAATAAAGATGTCCAGCTCATTTTCTAAACAAGTGGCTTAGATTTTGTTTCTCTTGGTCCAGCTGAGAAATCCTGATTCCTCATTTAAATGGGCTAACTCCAAGGTTGCGAAACAAACTTGATCAGCAGGGTTGGTCAGAACTCTGAAAAACCTCATTTCCTCTAAATATCCTGATTAATCAGATGCATCTATTTGTTTATGTGTTCATGCTTAAATCTATCAAACTAATATTTCATGAGTACCTATTGTACTCAGGCACTAAGTAGACAGCAGTGAAAAATTGAGGCAAAAGATGCTTTCATAGAAGTTAGACTGTTTTGAACCATAAAAAAATACATACAAAATTTATTATTCATAGTTATGTCTTAGGAGGAAAACAAACAAGATAATTAGGATAGAATGGGAAAGTGAAAGTCTATTGTAGAGTTCTATACAGGGGAGTCTGAGTTTTCTATAGGCCTGGACCTAAATGCAGGGAAGGGGTGTATGTGCATGTGAAAATTGAGATAACAGAGTATCAGTGTTTAAGAAGAGCAACTCAGGGTGGCTGGGTGGCTCAGGCAGTTAAGTGTCTACCTCTTGAAGTCAGCTCAGGTCAGGATCTCATCATGCATGAGTTCGAGCCCTCCTTTGGGCTCCTTGCTGACGGGTGGAGCCTACTTGGGATTCTCTCTGCCTCTGCTCTCTCACTCTTTGTCTCTCAAAACAAATAAATACCCCCCCAAAAAAAATTACTAAAAAAGAACAGTGTAAGTCAACTAGTTAACCAACACTAACTACAAGGGACATCACATTGACTGAAAAGTGAAATTTGAGGACAGAGAAAAATCTTTTCAATTCTAATTTGAAACAGAAGTTCTAACCTTTTAGGCTTTTGGTTATAACCATGTATACACTATATTTAATGTACTGCATTTCCACTGAAAACGCACTTCACCAAATAGTAATATAGTAATACATGTCCTAACAATATTCAAGGGTAAATTTGATACTATTAAGCAAAAATACACACACACACACACACACACACACACACACACGCACACATATGGTAAAATAATAAATTCTACCAAAACACTTAATGTAAATAAAAATCACTTATAATTGGCATTTATTGAATTTAACTTTTTTTTTATTTTTTTTCAATGTTTATTTATTTTTGGGACAGAGAGAGACACAGTATGAACGGGGGAGGGGCAGAGAGAGAGGGAGACACAGAATCGGAAACAGGCTCCAGGCTCTGAGCCATCAGCCCAGAGCCCGACGCGGGGCTCGAACTCACGGACCGCGAGATCGTGACCTGGCTGAAGTCGGACGCTCAACCAACTGCGCCACCCAGGTGCCCCTGAATTTAACTTTTTAAAAAGGCATTAAATCAGAGCACCTGGGTGGTTCAGTTGATTAAACATCTAACTCTTGATTTCAGCTCAGGGCATGATCTCATGGTTGTGAGATCAAGCCATACGTTGGGCTCTACACTGACAGCCCGAGGCTGCTTGGGATTCTCCCTCTCTCCCAAAATAGATAAGCATTTGTTATTTTTTATTTTTTTTTTATTTTTTAATGTTTATTTATTTTTGAGAGAGACACAAAGAGATGAAGCATGAGCATTGGAGGGGCAGAGAGAGAGGGAGACACAGAATATGAAGCAGCTCCAGGCTCTGAGCTGTCAGCACAGAGCTCTATGTGGGGCTAGAACTCACAAATCATGAGATCTTGATCTGAGATCAAAAGCTGAAAGAGTGTATCATGACCCTAATTGTCGATCTGACTATAAATATCAGTTGTACAGAAATGAAAAAAAAATTGAAATAATTTTATATGACACTAAAATATACTACATAAAAATAACACACCAGTTTTAAGATACAGCTTCTTAGAAAATTGGTATTTTCATGTTGTGTAAATCAACTATATTGAGAGAGAATCTGCATACAGTAAAAAGTGCCAATTTTAGGTGCACAGTTGGATGAACTTTGACAAATACTTATGACGACAATGAAATATCTCTTAAAAAGTTCCTAAAGGGGCGCCTGGGTGGCTCAGTCGGTTGAGCATCCGACTTCCCCTCAGGTCATGATCTCATGCTCCGTGAGTTCAAGCCCTGCCTCAGGCTCTGTGCTGACAGCTCAGAGCCTGGAGCCTGCTTTGGATTCTGTGTCTCGCTCTCTCTCTGACCCTCCCCTGTTCATGTTCTGTCTCTCTCTGTCTCAAAAATAAATAAATGTTTAAAAGAAAAACTTCCTATTAATCTCCTTTGCAGTAAATCTTGATGTGCCTTGTCACTAAAATTTAGTTGTGTTTCTAGAATTCACTAGAAATGGAATTACATGTGAATTTTTGGCTATATTCTTTCACACAGGATAATTTATGACCCATCAATGTGGTTGTGTGCATCAGCAGTTTGTTTGTATTTATTGCAGAGTAATCTACATCATGTGTGAATATGACCGAATTTATTAATCCATTCACTATTGAGGAATATGTGAGCTGTTTCCAAGTTTGAGATGTTAGGAAAGAAGCAGCTACAAAAATATATGAGCAATTATTTTGTTCTCATTCCTCTTGGGTAAATATACAGGAGGGCAGTCACTGCATCATATGGTAAATAAATAATTCACCTATTATAAGAAACTTACTCCTCCCATTGTTTTTAAATCCTCATCGACAAATTAACAGCCATTTTATTTATTTTTTATAATTTAAATTCCAGTTAGCATACAGTGTTATATTAGTTTCACGTGTATAATATATTGACTCACCACTTCCATACCTCACCTGGTGCTCATCACAACAAATGCCTCCCTTAATTTCCATCACCTATTTAACCCATTCCCCCCATCCACATCCCATCTGGTATCCATGCATTTGTTCTCTATAGTTAAGAGTCTGATGCTTGGTTTCTCTCTTTTTTTTCCCTTTGTTTGTTTTGTTTCTTAAATTCCACACAAGTAAAATCATATGGTATTTATCTTTCTCTGTTATTTCACTTAGCATCATACTCAGTAGCTCCATCCATGTTGTTGCAAATGGCAAGATTTCATTCTTTTTTGTGGCTGAGTAATATTCCATCCTGTGTGTGTGTGTGTGTGTGTGTGTGTGTGTGTGTGTGTTTGTGTCTATGTATTTCCTTATGCATTCATCAGTCCTTGAAATTTTATCTATCATAACAGATACATAGTAGTATCTTATGTTTATCAGTGCAAATTTAATACATTTTGACATATGTTCGTCTCTATGAAGCCATTATTACGATACTAAACCTACTGATCACTTCCAAAATTTCCTTGTGTAATCCTTTTCTTCCCTACTTTGCCACTTGTCCATCTCTAGACAAAGATATTCTTTCTTTTCCTTTACTTTAAATTTGAATTCTTTACAATTTTTGGTAAGTGGAATCCCACAACATATTTTCTTAGTGTATTCAGGGCATAGTAGTTCATTGCTTTTATTTAGCATTAATCCTCTGTGTACCTACTATAATCTGTTAACCCAGTGACCTATTGATATTTAGGCTATTGAAATGAAGGTGCTCTGAATCTTTCTGTCCAAGGTTTGCATTTATATATGTTTTTGTTTCCTTTAGGCAAATACCTAGAAATTTTGGCTAGGAATACCTAGTAATATTGTAGCCATTCCTACTATGGAATATAATATATACATATAATGCATAATAGCAATAATGGTTGAGATAGAAGGGTGCTGTATGTTTAGTGTTTTAAGAAACTGCTAAAATGTTTTGGAAAACTGTACTATTTTACATTCCCACTACAGGTTTTAATATTGAGAGTTAGTTCACAGGTCCCCAAAATGTGATATGATTCATCTTTTTAATTTTTGCCATTTAATGGGATGTGTAGAGGTAGTTCATTGGAGTTTTGATTTGCATTCGAATAGAGTCAAATGATATTGAATATAATTTTGTGTGCTGCTTTCCCTCCAGAAATGATCTTTGTTGAAGTATCTGTTCAAATATTTTGCCCATTTTTAATTGGGCTGCTTCTCTTCTATACACACACACACACACACACACACACACACACATACATATATAAGTGCAAGTCCTTATTGAATATTTTCTGCAAATATTTTCTCTAGTCTGTTTTTTAAAGCTTTATTGAAGCAAAGTTGACAAACCATAAATACATACATTTAAAAGTCCTATATTAAAATACGTGTCTATTTAAAACATAATTTGATACATTTTGAAATAGGTACACACCTGTGAAATCATTACCACAATCAAGACAGTATACATGTGCCTCAGTGCAAAAATTCCCTTTTTGTTGTTCGTCCTTCCCACTACACTCTCACCATCCTCTGAAACTACAGATGTGTTGCTGCTCTACAGTAGTGTGCATTTCCTAAGGTTCTGTGCCAATCAACCATACTTAAAAAGTTGTTACTTTCAGGTGTATAGTGTAGTGATTTGACAATTATAAACTTCACAAAGTGCTCACCATGAAAAATGTAGTTATCTGTCATCTTACAATGTTATTACACGTTGACTATAAAACCTATGCTATATTCTACATTCCCATAAATTATTTATTTTATGACTTCAAGTTTATATTTCTCTTTCACCCAGCACCCCTCCCCTCAGGCAACCACCAATTTGCTATATTTGAATCGGTTTCTGATTTTTGGGGGTTTTTTTGGTTCGTTGGTCCACTTCATTTGTTTTGTAGATTCCACATCTAGAAGATTGTTGGAGGCAAATCCCCTTTCTCTTTGCAGGAAAAGGGGTCTTACCATGCGGATTACCTTGTCTTTCAGGAGAGGATAGATAGGATGTATATGACAGACTCATTGGCAGTGACTAAAAAATTTGACTCAGCAGTTAAGACAGAATTTCTGGAGGAAACTGGAACTGTAATTATATTAGGTATCAAGCCCCAGTTTGGGACCTCCATCAAGTGATACAATTCATCGCCTTTTGATCTGACTCTCAGCTTAATGGAGAGATGTGATCAGGTTTAAGGCATTAGCATCATTCTCAGCTACTGCTGAACTTACTACACTCGTGTTGCTCTTTTCTGGGGTGTCTATTACCCATGACAATTTTACTTAACCCAGGTCACATCTTCCCGTTGACATTTTAAGGTGGTAATTTTTTTTTTTTTCATTTCTTAGATGTTCCAGTCAGGGGAATCATTTGCTTGGTGGCTAGTGCTGCAACCACACATTTAAAGCTTTTGAGAGGGGCGCCTGGGTGGCTCAGTCGGTTGAGCGTCGGACCTCAGCTCAGGTCACGATCTCACGGTTTGTGAGTTCGAGCCCCGCGTCAGGCTCTGGGCTGATGGCTCAGAGCCTGGAGCCTGCTTCCGGTTCTGTGTCTCCCTCTCTCTCTGCCCCTCCCCCATTCATGCTCTCTCTCTGTCTCAAAAATAAATAAACATTAAAAAAAATTTTAAAGCTTTTGAGAGAAAATAACACCTCAGGGAGATGACCATGATTGCTATAAGCCATAGAATTCCCAATATTTAGAATGCACTTGAGAGCTGTGGTCCCAGGGCGCCTCAGTGGCACAGTAGGTTAAACATCCCAACTTCAGCTCAGGTCATGATCTCATGGTTTGTGTGTTTGAGCCCCATGTCAGGGTCTGTGCTGACAGCTCAGAGCCTGGAGGCTGCTTTGGATTCTGTGTCTCCATTTCTCTCTCCCCCTACCCTGTTCTGTCTCTCAAAAATCTCGAGCAACTCAAAGATCCCATTGAAAGTCACCTTTTGAAGTCAAGCAACTTGTTGTTCTGTAATGGCTTTAACTTCCACAGATGTGGTAATTCAGGCACAGAAGAGGTTGTCCTAGCACAGATACCACCTTGTTCAGCCAAAAGATAATTAAGAGCTATTTTATTAACAACCACAACTTAGGCTAGAGAGTTTAAGGTTATCTGTTGGGTGACTATTGATTTAGCAGCAGATACTGCAGTAACTTTAAGAATTTAGTGGAAGTTTGTGATGATAGCCTCATTTACATTTCTCCCTAACCAGAGAACCATGGACCTTTGAAAAGGAATGAGTTCTGGATCAGGATTGCCTCCTGGCGAATCCTTTTAATTTACCATTGAACGTTTAGGATAGACAATAGGTGTCTTGTGAAAAGTCAGTGGCATGGTTGGATTTCCTCTTAGCCTGAAATAAAAGAGGTTTCCACCCTTAGCACCAGCCTGGGAAAAAGAGATGAGGGGGCTATCTTTCCAGGTCAATTCCAGAGTAATGGAAAGGAAAAGAGTTTTATGTTCAGTTATGAAGTCTTGATCCATCATCTTAGGAATAAAATGTCTACCTCAATGTCAGCTGCTTCTCTTCCTTGTCAAGCAGATTTAGAGGTCGATAGCCTCTATGCAGCAGTGGTCAGGTCCTTTAAGTTGTACTCAAAGGCTGTCTGCCCCTGAAGATGATTTAGAATACCCTGTCATCAGTCTCCATGACAGGTTCTTTTAAATTAGAAGCTAGAAAGGCTTCTTTAACCTGTTGATGATAGGCTTGAACATAACACATTAGAGACTCATAGTAGCTGATCATATAAGCATGAGACAACAAAGGATCAGCCAAAGATTGTATGTGGATAGAGTTTCAAAATGTTCGTAAGGTTTCTACTAACAATTCTATGATTTGCACAGTAAAGTGGGCGCCTCTATCACTGGAAAGTCCAAACCAAGTGGGAAACATTGTTTGTTTTTTTTGTTTTGTTTTGTTTTGTTTTTTACTGTGAGGCAATCAGACTTTGTGGCAGGAAAATGCTTTAACCCATCCAGAAAACACAATCTATACTAAACTGCAGCTTAATGATGTCTAGCCACAGCTGTTTTACAGAGGGTTTAGAAGGAGGTTTGAAACCTCTGGAAACAAACTAATTTTTTTTTTGTAGGATTATGGAGCAAAAAGGTCAGACATTGCTGGTAGCTTCTAATTTTGTAGAAGTGTCTACACCAATGTCTATTGATAATTGGAGTCGTTGTGAATGTAGTATGGTGGGTGAAGAAGAAGTGCAGGAACTGGAAAATCGGGTTGGTCAGGGATCTAGGAAGAGCAAAGCCATCTTGAGCTTCCCATATCCCTGATTATTCATTAAATTTACAACTGTTATTGGCACACACACACCCCATTTTTTCTGTGATGCAGGAGCAGAACGTTGACATGTCACAAAGGACATTAGGATGGCAAGTCTGACCATGAGGGGTCATTTTTGCAGAAGCAGAATGGACTTTACCTACGTGGGCCCCAATTTTACAAATAAAAAGAAAGCTTAGTAGTATTTATGTGACCACGGCTCATGTGATTTCCATGTCAAATAAGCCTAATTACTTTAACAAACACTTTTGGGATATTCCAGATTAAAGACTTTTTAGAATTTGATTTGGGGAAGTTTCTCAAAAGTACTTAAAAAAATTTTTATTGTACTTGTCCAAATAAAATTACAGATTATTACGAAACCTAATATTTAAAGAGCAAAGAGACTTAGGATCTTAGGAAAAGCAGACCAAACATTCAAGAATACTTTTTTTTTAGTAAGTTTAATCTTTGCCAGCTTGATGACACATTAATTTTTTTTCCAAAGGTTTTTTTTTATATACCTTCTATACTTCTTTCAACATTCTTATTCTGTCCTATATTTTTCTCTTTAATCCAACCTCCTTTTAGAATAAAATTACTTTCCTTATCCTCAATGAAAAAATATAGTATCTCTATTTTCAGTAGTTTTAATTACATACAGAATTTTTAACACTTAGAAATCCTGATTTCTAGTGAAAACAAAGAAGTAAGCAATTGTGAAACATTGGTCATATCAGCATTTTTTAACTTGAAAATTTATAAATTTTACAATATCTAGAAGTATATGCCTTAATTTTTCAGTATAACAGTTATATGTCGAAATATGCTTTTAGTTTCTTTGTAATAAGCCAAAAGTACATAAACTTATACTTAGTAATTACTGTTTTGTCTATTTACAGATTTAATGCATTTAATTCATCATTTCACTTGCCAAATATTTAAGTTTTTAAGTTACCAAAAATATTTGGGGAAACTTTTTTTTAATTTGCCTGAAAGTTCTCATTTAATCTACTTTAACAGCTATGTTTAGATTACTTACAAAAATGTTACTAAAGGTTACAGTAAGTCATTATCCTAAGCTATTATTTTGTTGTTGACATACCTTATAAAAGATAACATAAACTGATTTGGCCAGTAAACTCAGGTAGAATAAAAGTTTCATATTTCATGTCAATCCTAAAAACATGCCTGATTTAGTTAAACCATGAACCTCAACTAGCTTTTATATAAAATATTTTTCTAGATCATGTGAGCTTAGAAAAGATTTGAGTTAGTTTCCAGCTTTTTTACTTTTATTTATTTTATTTTACTTTTTTTAATGTTTTTATTTTTGAGACAGAGAAAGACAAAGCATGAGCAGGGGAGGGGCAGAGAGAGAGGGAGACACAGAATCTGAAGCAGGCTCCAGGCTCTGAGCTGTCAGCAGAGTCTAATACGGGGCTCAAACTCACACACTGAGATCATGACCTGAACTGAAGTCGGACGCTTAATTGAGCCACCCAGATGCCCCTCCAACTTTTCGACTTTTAAAATGCCAAATCCTTCCTTACAAGTGCTTTGCTTCAAACCAACTAATTACAGCTGTTTCACAAATTAATTTTAGTGCTTCGATCTGGAGGTAGAAACACATTTACAATACATACATAGGCACATGTGAACGTGTAGACTCAACTTCTGTTTTAAAATCACTGTCATGAAATAGGTACAGAAATTTACCAGTTATAAACCTCCCGTCTGAGTTTTTTTGGTAGATGGAATAAGTAAAGGCCATTTGTCTAGATGTCTAAAGTAAAGCTTTCTATTTGTAGAGAAGACATTTCACATTTTTATTTATTTCAAGTTTTTAATGGTCTTTCCCCCCTTGTTTTGACAGGAAAAAAATTACTTCCTTGGAATTCGATTAAAAAAAAAAAAAAAAAAAGGACTAAGGAGTTCCTGGACAAGACCAGGCAGTACTCTGAATATTTACATTTTAAAGGCACCAGGTAAAAATGCAAGGAATTTTTAGGACGTGTATACACTGAACGCCCAAATTTTTATAATAATTATAAAGCCTTTTGAGATAAATAGGGGAATTTTGGGATTTGTAAAAAGGACTGTTGATCTTTGAATTGACTTTGTAACCACACCTGTGATTCCGTAAAAACTATAATTGTAAAACAAGGACAGTTGTGTTTAATTTTACAAAGGATTGGGTTGTCCCCTAAATGATATCAAAGAACCAACATACCCATTTACTTAGGAAAACATCTTAATTTCCTCTGGGTATATTTAGATTAAGGGAGAATGCTTAGATTTTTGTTGATCATCCTTTGAATATCACCTTCCAGATTGTCCAAATTACTTTTTAAAAAATATTTTTTAACGTTTATTTATTTATTTATTTATTTATTTATTTATTTATTTATTTATTGAGACAGAGAGAGAGCATGAACAGGGGAGTGTCACAGAGAGGGAGACACAGAATCTGAAACAGGCTCCGAGCTGTCAGCACAGAGCCCGATGCGGGGCTCCAACTCATGGACCACAAGATATGACCTGAGCCGAAGTCGGCCGCTTAACCGACTGAGCCACCCAGGCGCCCCCAGATTGTTCAAATTTCTGAGCATAAAGGTAGATATGCCCACTAGGGAAATCTTTTTATTTTTTTTTTTCATTCTGAAGCAGCAGTTGGCCTAAGAGAGCAGGGGTTAAGGTAGGGAGACTAAATCTAGTATCAACTAAAATTTGGCAGTTTTAAATTGATTTTTATTTTAGTTTTTCCTTGGCTGATGAAAGAAATTACAGTTTTTAAAGAAAGTTTACCAGAGAATCCATTAGAGTCCTGCTAACTCCGGAGGGGCCCATATAGGGGGCCCTTCCTTAGAGCACCACAACTGAAGAACTTGCACAGGGCCTTTGAGGACAATCTTTTTTCCAGTGTGCTAGTTGATGACAAAATAAACATGGATCTTTAGACCATCATTTTGATGGTCATCCATTAGAAGTGTGAAATATGGTAGGTAGGCCCAGGTGTTATTTTAAGTGTCTAGCCTTGAAGCTCTTATAGCTGTAGAATGGTTTGACAGATTTTTTCATTTCATTTATGACTTTGTTCCAAGGTTCTTTCAAAAAGCTCAGCGCCAGCCATGAGTTCAGTCAGGCCTGTGGCCTCCTATCTTTATTATTATTATTATTGTTGTTATTGTTAACCCACTAATCTCAAGGGAAAATGCATTTACAAACAGAGCAGCTAGAGTACATTTGATAACCTTAGTTATTTGTATGGTCTGGAACACCAAAGTAAGAGTACTTCCCAATGGGCTTTAAATAGTCTCTCATGGATTCATCTTTCTTTTGTTTTCAGGTTTGAATAATAAACCAATCAGTAGAGGCAGGGAAGACTCTGGGGGTGGCTTTTAAAAGACTAGTTTCTATTCTCTGAGCTTTTTCTGGTCCATAAGATTGACTACATTGGAGAATGGTGATCTCAAATATCAACCTTGGCGGTATGCCATTCGGCTTCCCACATCCATTTCTGGGCATCACAAGATCCTATTAAAACGTGGAGAAGCTGATAAAGATCTGGGAGCCTAGAGTCATAGGTCCTGATAATGATTTTAAATTATTAGGAAAGCTTGTGAGGCTCCTTCCTTGGTTTTGGAGATTCTTTCATTATGGCCCTTAATTGAGTGTTTGGCCAAGGACTGAAAGACACCTGAGGATTGCCTATAGGGTAGTTTATTTTAAAAAGTAACTGTCATCTCTAAAGAGTATAAAGGGAATACAGACAGAAAATTACTAGACTAAGGATACTCAGGTAAAGGAAAGAGGGAGGCAGGAATCAATATTTTGGACCAATGGTTTGTAGTGTATCATGTTGATTAATGTGCAGAATTTGAACCATCCTTGCATCCCTGAAATAAGTCACACTTAATTGTAGTAATTGATTATGTAAAAGCATTGTTGAATTTGGCTTGTAATTTTTTTTGTTGAGGATTTTTGCATCTATATTCATCAGGGATGTTGGTATATAATTTTTTTTTTTTGCAGTGTCTTTGGTTTTGGCCTAGTGGAATGAATCTGTAGGCACTCCTTCATCTTTTTATTTCATGGATTACTTTGATTGAGAAGGATAAATGTTAACTCTTCTTTAAATGCTTGGTAAAATTCACTGGTGAAACAGTCTGTGGACCTATTGGGTAATCTTCGATTACTGATTTAATATCATGGTTACGAATCATTTTGCTCTGATTTTCTATTTCTTCCTGACTCAGTCTTGAAAGACTGTAGGTTTCTAATTTTTCATAGTAGTCTCTCATAAGCTTTGCATTTTTGAGATATGGGTTGTAACTTTCCTTTCCTGTCTAATTTGAGTGTTCTTCCTGTTATTTTTGAAGTCTGCCTAAACTTTGATCAGTATTCTTGATCTTTTTTTTTTAATTTTTTTTAATGTTTATTTATTTTTGAGACAGAGAGACAGAGCATGAACGGGGGAGGGGCAGAGAGAGAGAGGGAGACACAGACTCGGAAGCAGGCTCCAGGCTCCGAGCCGTCAGCCCAGAGCCCGACGCGGGGCTCAAACTCGCGGACCGCGAGATCGTGACCTGAGCTGAATTCGGACGCTTAACCGACTGAGCCACCCAGGCGCCCCTATTTTTGATCTTTTCAAAGAATAAGCTCCTAGTTGCATGAGGTGTTCTTTTATTTCATAAGTATCCACCTCATTTATTTTAGGCTCTTTATTATTTCCTTCCTTCTACTAATTTTGGGCTTGTTCTTTCTGTACTTCATTTAGGTGTATGATTAGATTGCTTATTTGAGAGGTTTCTTGTTCTCTGACTTAGGGTAGTAGTGCTATAAACTTGACTCCTAGAATAAGTTATCCTTCATCCCAAATATTTTGAACTGTTGTGTTTCCATTTGTCTCCAGGAATTTTTCATTTCCTCTGTTGCTTTGTTGGCCCCTGGGTTGTTTTATATTATTTATTCTCCATGTGGTTGTATGTTTTCTAGGTTTTTTTCCCTTATAATTGATTTCCAGCTTAATATTGTTGATATCAGAAAAGATACTTGGTATGATTTCAATTTTCATAAACTTATTGAGACTTGTTTCGTGGCCCATTACATGACTGATCCTGGAGAATGTTCCATGGGCACTTGAAAAGAATGGGTGCATTGACAGAATGTTTTACATATCTGTTAAGTCCATTTGGTCTAACGTGTCATTCAAAGCCACTGTTTCCTCAGTGATGGTCTGTCTCAATGATCTATACATAGAAATAAATGTGGTGCTAAATCCCCTATTGTACTATGGTTAGTTTGTTCCTTTATATCAGTTAATATTTGCTTTATATATATTAGGTGCTATACTGTTAAGTGTATCAATATTTACAATTGTAGGTCCACTTTTTGGATTGGTCCTTTATCATTATGTAGTACCCCTCTTGTTTCTTGTTACTGTTATGATTTTATCTAAGAGTTGTTGCCTTATTTTGTTTCCATTTGCATGGAATACCTTTTTCCATCTCTTCAATTTCCTTAGACCTGAAGTGTGTCTCTTGCAGGTAGCATACTTATGGGTCTGGTGGGTTTTTGTTTGTTTTTATCCATTCCATCACCCTGTGTCTCTTGATGAGAGCATTTTAGCCATTCATATTTAAAGTAATTACTGATAGGTACCTACTGCCATTTGGTTTTCTGGTGGTTTTCAGTAGTTCTCTGTTTTTCCTCTTCGTGTGTTCTCTTATGATTGGTGACTTTCTCTAGTATTATGATTTTTTTAAAAAAATAAAGTTGTGGTTATTATGAAGTTTATAACAACATCGTCTGCATATAACAGTCTACATGATATTGTCACTTAAGTTAGAACAAATTATAGTAGCACATTTGTACTGTATATTTTATGTATAGGATGTTTCCCTCAACTAATTTTTGTAGCTATGAGTTATTTTGCTACTTTGGCTTTTTAACATTCCTACTACCTTTATAAGTGATTGATCCACTAGTATGACTATAGGTTCCCTTTTACTGAGAACATTCTTTCATAACGTTCTTATTATGGCCTGTCTTCTCTGCTCAAAGAAATCCCTCTTAACATTTCTTCTAAGGCTGACTTAGTGATTACAAAATCCTTTAAAATTTGGTTGGTAAACTATCTTTCCATCAATTTTCAATGATATCTTTGCCAGGTAGAGTGTTCTGTTATTTTTTCCCAGCACTTTGAATATACATGCCATTCCCTTCTGCTGAAAAATTGGCTGATAGCTTTATGAGGTTTCCCTTGTATGTGATTTTTTTTTTGTTGCTGTCTCTTGCTGCTTTTAAACTTCTCTTTGTAGCTTCAACTTCTATTTCAAGTATGTGTCTTGGTTGTGACTTCTTTGGGACTATCAGAGATTGCTATAATGTGAAAGTTAGTTGCTTCATGTTGTCCCAGATGCCCTACAACCTATGCTCATTTCTCTTTATTTTTTGATGTTCAGCTTGGATTATTTTCACTATCCTATCTTCATGATCACTGATAGATTTTTTCTGCCTCTAAACTGCTGTCGATTCTCTCTGGTGTATTTTTCATTTCACTTATTGTATTCCTAAACTATGATTTTTTAAAGTTTTCATTGAGTTCATTTACACTTCTCTCCAGTCTGATGAGTGTATTTATAATCATTAAAGTGTGTAATAGGGAGATTGCTTACCTACTTTTTATTTCTGGGGTTTTGTCTTCTATTCCTAGGACAAAATAGTTCTCTCTCTCCTTATTTTGTTTGACTGTGTTAGGTAGATCCGTCACACACTCTCTCGTTCAAAGTAGTGGCCGTATGCAGAAAGCATCTGGTGGAACACCATTTTTCCAGGTCACCAGAACCAGGCACTCTAGGGGTGTCTCTTGGTTTTACTGCATGCATTCTCCTGGGAAGACTGGGCTCCAAAGACTGTAGATATGTTGGTGGCTGGTTAAGAGGCCTGGCTCTAATAGCTGCAGGTGTCAGCCCTTACCTACCACAGTCAGAAGTTGCCCTGGATGTTTGCTCACCCTAGCTGGAGCTGCTCACTATGTGTAGTGATATAATTGTTTTGGGGGAATGCTGATTCCTCCTGAGGATTCCAGCAGGTGTGGTGAGGCAGGAGCTACTTTCAAAGGGCACCTGCCAGCGGGGGCATGCTGATGAGCTGGTCTGCAGGGGAAGGTAAGTGGTGCTATCACATCAGTCAAAAAGTTCCAGTTCTGAACTCAGAAGTATCTGGCCAGCTCTGCTGAAGGAGGCAAGAAAAATGGTGCTTGGCACAATATATTGTCTTGGAGAAAGGTATTGCAGATCCCAGCACCTCTGGCACACAGGCTAAAATTAGTGAACAAATCTCCTTCACATATAACTCAGTGCTTTAAAATCCCTCTTTCTGTTCTGGGTCTCCAGCTGTGTGATATACTAGCTGGCACTTTAGGATCAGTGTCTAAGTTTTCAATAGCTCTCCTGCTCAATTTCAAAGCCACATGTTATGAAGGTTGTCTTTCCCATGAAGGTCTGTAGGGCTTGGAGGTGCCTTCTTTTTGGGGGAAGAGCTATGCATTTGTGATATTCCTCCTGACTATAAGGCACCATGCTGGGGGGTTTGGTTCCTGACAACATAGCTGTACCTGCTGCTCTGCTTGATGTGGTTGCTTCTTTTTCTGGGGAAGATCTGTTACATTAATCTTCAGGTTGCTTTCTGGGGGAATTGCATTATATGCAGCCATTGCTTTGGTGTGTCCATAGTAAGAAGGTGAGTTCAAGATCTTCCAACATTGCCATCTTTCCCTGATGTCTTATCTTTTCGTTTACAGTCCATAATTCCTGAGTAAAATTTAAGGAATTTTTGCCTACCTCAAGGTCATATTTTCTTTGTACTTTTTGCTCTTGTATTTATTTGGATCTTCGGTCTCTTTTGAGTTAGTGTGTGTTTATGATGTGAAGTCTCAAGTTCACCATTAGATAACCTTCGCACTATTTTAGAATCAAGCTATCTTGATCTTCATTTATTGTTTTCGCATTTGTTTGGCCTCTCCTTGGCTCTAGGGGTGTATATTTTTAATCAAATTTTTAAAAATATTCACCATTATTCCTTAACTACCCCTCTGTATTTGCAAATTCCAATTACAAGATCATTAATATCCTTTCAGTTTTCCCAAAGTGCACAGTTTCGGGGTTCTTTTTCTTCAGGCATTTTGTGCCTTTTATTTGGGAAATGTTTTGTTACAACATCTTCAATGTCAGGAGTGTTTTCTTCCTCAGTGTGCTTTTAATCCTATCCACTGTAAATGGATAAGAGCTTCATTTGCATATCTAAAAGTTGAATTGGGGACTTTGTACATCTTTGACCATCTATAAAATAAGCTGTCATTCCTCTACCTTTTTGAGAAAATAGATGTGATTCTTGTTTTTATGCTAATTATCTGTGTCATTTGTTTCTTGAGTGGTTTTTCTCGTCACTATTAGTGGCAGTGTCCTGCATCTTCCTATACCTGGTAATTATTTCATGCCAGACATTGTGAATTTTATTACTGTTAAATTTATTTGCATTTCTATAGATACTACTGACTTCTATCTGGGCCATGGTTACCTTGGAAACTATTGTCCTAAAATGTTTATTAACTATTATTTTAATACCTCTGAGGTGATTATTGGGACCCTTTTATAATTTGTGAATTTTGTTAATGTCTTGGCCAGCTGTTCCAAGGAATTTAATAATTAACCTTTTCAAATAAGTAATGTGTTTGCTAACTACTTCCAATGTTTACAGTCATTTTGCTCTGTTATTTTTTTTAATATTTTACTGATGGAAATTTTAATGTATCATATGTAAAAATGTTAAAAACCCATCTTCCTGGCAATTTAATACCTTCTTTTTGCTTTAAGATGAAATAATCAATCTATGGTTTCTAAGAAATAGCAAATCTGAATGTGGTCATCTTAAAACAACCTATAAAAGATAAGATGCTAAAACCTTTTTTTTGTTGTTGTTATTTGCTTCTATAGTTAAATGCCTCAGAAGACTATTCTAAAACTATACTGGAGACCTTTGTTTCAGAGATAAATTTTCACATCTATCCACTGATTATATATAGCTGTATCATAACTACAGATAAATATAAAGCAATGCATAATTAAGTAGTCTATGTGCTATACATTATTCCCTTTTTTTCTTCTTTTGAAACATTTCAAGAAATCACATTAAAGAAAATAAATTGACATACTAATTGTTCAGTGTTGGTTCCAGAAATAGGGTAAAATATAATTATAATAATGAAGCTAAATCCTTGATGGGTCAATTTCACTGTAAAAATAACTTTGGCTACCAAAATATCATCTTAAATTTTTATGCCTAGAATCACCTAAAATGAGAGACTCTAGGACTATGAAGAGTTTATTAAGCTAAAGAATTTTGAGTGGCTATCTTACCTCAGGTGGAACATTGGATTTAAATTCAAAAAAAAATGAGGCCATAGTATTTTAAGATATATATACTTGAAAGCATAAGTATTTAATGAAATACATATAAACATTAAACGTTTTCTAAATAGGGAGAAAGGCCCTTAAAAACAAGGGAAAATTAAGCAGCACTATTTTAGAAATAGCTTATTTTCATTATTATTTGATCATGAACCCTAGGGTACAGTGTATAAAAATGAATAAACACATGCATTAAAATTAAATACAAGTGTGATCACAAATGTCACTTAAAAGATGAGGTGAAGTAGATGTTAAAACTTACTTTCTCATGTTATTTTATCTCTGCCGCTTTGGTGTATAAACTTCAAACCAATCTGTAGAATGACTTTTGACTCATTCCATACTAAAAATACCAATGGACATCAGTATTTAAAAATATTCCTGGAAAAAGATGGTGGCCTAAGGCTGTCAACTAAACTCCCACAAACTCACTGACTCTATGTCTCCAAAAAGAGTAATTCCTTTTAAAGAACTGAGGGCTGATGGAACATTTTCTGCAAAGCCAAGGATGGGGGGACCACATCAAGGAAAGACGGACACAAAATAATAATGAGGACTCCACCACCAACACAGTGACCTACTGTCCAGAGGGATATCAGTGGTGGGGACGGGGTCATCTGTGGTGCACTCAACGATCCTGGGACTCAGTAAAAAATAAGTGGTAGTTTAAAGGGTAGCTAGACTATAGCTGAAGGAGAGCCATTTAGTAATTCACAGCATCAGACAAAAAGGCAGGGAGCTGCTGAGGTGCCAGTATGACTGATGTTTTGCTGTCCTCCAGTTTCCTAGTGTGCATGGAAGCAGGGTCCTTAGGCTCTGGCCTGCCTGAAAATGCCACCCAGGTGCAGCACACCTGGGCTTGCGCATGCTCCCTCCAACTATCCTGCCAGAAGGACCGTGTTCTGTACGTCTAGCACGGTACCCAGACCAGCTCCAGATGACCCAGTACCACATACTTCGGGGGCCCGTGGGCATGTACTTAGACACCCACCCCTCCAAGCCCTGCTTGTATTTCCACCATGGGGACCTTGGCAAAACCTGCCCAAGGGCCTCTGCATTATTGTTCCAGGCATCATGCGAAAACAGCCACTAAAACAAAGTCTGCACAGGGAATACTCCTCTATGGGTCCGCGACTTCAAGAATGGGAAAGGTAGCTGTTCTGCCTAATTCATAAAAGCAAACAAAATCATGAAAAACAGAGAAATACATTTTAAGCTAAAGAACACAATAAAACCCCAGGAAAAAAAATCCTAACAAAAGAGAGGTAAGTAATTTACCTGAGGTAATTGGAAGTAATACTCATAAAGATACTTTTCATCCATAATTTTCCCGAGTTTGTTGCATAACAACTTCAACAAAGAGATTAAAAATACCCTTGAGGGATTTAACAGCAGAATAGATGATATAGAAGACCCGAGCAGCAACCTGAAAGAGCAGTAAAAACCAAGCTATCGGAATATATCTTTTAAAAAAAATGTGACTAGGCTAATGCATCACTGGGATAATATTAACATAAAGCAGAGTAAAATTCATATTACAGGGGTCCCAGAAGGAACAGGGAACACAACTGTCCCAATGAGGGGAAGAAAACAGACATCCAGACCAGGAGGCACAGAGAGCTGCAACCAAAATGAAGACAGGGAGATTCACCCTGACCCATCTTATAATTAAAATGTCAAAAGTTGAAGACTAAGAATCTTAAAAACAGCAACAAAAGAAAAAATGGTCAAATACATTGGAAAGATTGAAAACTATAAGCTGATTTTTCAACAGAAACCTTGTGGTCTAGATGGAGCAGAGGGTAACTTTAAAATACTGAAAGGGAAAAACTTACAAGAATTCTTGAACAGCACTATTATTGTTCAGAATTGGAGGATAAATGGAGTTAATAATAAACTATGCACCAGGATGTTTAAAGCAGCATTATCGATAATAGCCAAATTATGGAAAGAGCCCAAATGCTCAGTGACTGATGAATGAAGAATATGTGGGGTATACATACAAACATACAGTGGAATGTCACCCAGTAATCAAAAAGAACTAAATCTTTCTGTCTGCAGTGATGTGGATGGAGCTAGAATGTATTATGCTAAGTGAGGTAAGTTAATCAGAGACAGACAAATACCCTATGTTTTCACTCATATGTGAAGTTTAAGAAACAAACAAGCAAAGGGTGGGTAAAAAAGAGAGAGAAACCAGGAAACAAACTCTTAACTACAGAGAACTAACTGATGGTTACCCGAGGGGAGATGGGGAAGGGGATGGGAATTAAGGAGTGCACTTGTTGTGATGAGCACTGGGTATTGTATAGAAGTGTGGAATAACTATAACATTTATATACCTGAAACTAATAGTACACTGTATGTTAACTAACTGGAACTTAAACCTTAAAAACCAGAGGAGGACCCCAGAAGAAAATTACAGATCAATATCACCAATGAACAGAGATGCAAAAATCCCCAACATTAGCAAAAATGAAATTGGTACGTTAAAAAGATCATATACCACACGCAAATGGGATTTATTCCAGGGATGCACAGATGGTTAAACATGTGCAACAAAATGAGGGATAAAAATCATTGATCATCTCAATAGATGCAGGAAAACATTTGACAAAATCCATGCATCAATGATAAACTTAACCAAGTGTATAAAAGGAATGGACCTCAACATGTGAAGTCCATATAATATGAACTCACAAGTACCAATAGACTCAACAGTGAAATGTGAAAGCTTTCCCTCTAAGATCACAAGACTGGCCCCTCTCACTTCTTATATTCAAGTTGATATTGGAAGTCCGAGTCAAAGCAGTCAGGCAAGAAAAAAAAACATCATGCCATATACAGAAAACCCTGATAGCTATGATAAAGAATACTGAATTCATTTATTCTAAGTAACAGGCTACAAAATGAACACAGACATAGGCTGCATTTTTCTACACTAATAACCTATCAGAAAGAGAAAGATTAAATAAAATGCATAAGAGAAAATTTATCTGAGAAAGTAAAAGATGGGTACAATACTTAGAAAATATCAAGACATTGATAAAGAAATTGAAGATGTTATGATCATGGATTAGAAGAATTTCTGTATGAAATCATCCATCCTACCCAAAGCAATCTACCGATTCAATGCAATCTCTATTAAAACATCAATGATATTTTCCATAGAACTGAAATAATCCAGAAAATATGTACATAACCCCAAAAGATTCTGAATAGCCAAAGCAATCTTGAGGAAGAAGAACAAAGCTGGAGGTATCACACTTCCAGATTTCAAGCTATAATACAAAACCTAGTAATCAAAGCAGTATCGAACTATTGTGAAAACAGATACATAAATCAAGGAAAATAAAGAGTCCAGAAATAAACCCATCCGTATATAGTCAATTAACATATGACAAAGTAGGCAAGAAGATATTATGGGGAAAAAGCGTCTTCAAAAAATATTGGAAAATTTGGATCACTATCTTATACCATACACAAACTAGGTTCAAAATTGAAGACTTCGATGTAACCATAAAACTCCTAGAAGAACATGTAGGCATTTAGCTCTTTGCCATGGGCCTTAGCAAACTAAGAAGCTTTGAACACAAAAAGGAAAGCATCAAAATATACAAAAAGCCACCTACTGAATGGGAGAAGATGTTTACAAATCATGCAATCAAAAGTGGATGATATTCATGTTAAAAAAAATTACACAAGAGCAGAGGACTAGAAGTGACATTTTTCCATAGAAAACATACAGATGCTCAGCATGACAAATCACCAGGGAAGTGCAAATCAAAACCCACATACTGGTTAAAATGGATAAAATCAAGAAGACTATCAGGGTTGGGGAGGATGTAAAGCAAAGGGAACACTCATGTACTGATGGTGGGAATGCAAATTACTATACTCACTTGAAAAATAGTATGCAGGTTCCTCAAAAAACACAACAGAATGACCATATAATCAGCATTGGCGCTCCTGTGTATTTATCTAGAGAGCAAAGAAAACAGATATATGCACCCTTATGGTCACTACAGTATTATTTATAATAGCCAAGATAGGGAAGCAATGTAAATGTCCATCAATAGATGGATAAACAAATGCAGTATACACACACACACACACACACACACCAAGACACATACACAATGGAATATTACTCAACTTTTAAAAAGGATGAAATCGGGGCACCTGGGTGGCTGAGTTGTTTAAACGTCCAACTTCAGCTCAGGTCATGATCTCACGGTTTGTGGGTTCAAGTCCCACATCAGGCACTGAGACAACATCTCAGAGCCTAGAGCCTACTTCAGATTCTGTGTCTCCCTCTCTGCCCTACCCCCACTTATCTGCGCACACGCACACACACTCAAAAATAAATAAAAACTTTAAAAACGGATGAAATCTTGCCATTTCAAACAACAGTGATAGACCTACAGGGTATTATCTTAAGTGCAAAAGAATGACATATACCCTATGATTTCGTTTATTTGAAATCTAAAAAAATAAACTCATAAATACAAAAAATAAACTATTGGTTAAGGAGACGAAAGGCTTAGAGTGGAATGAAATAGGTGAAGGGGATTAGAAAGTACAAAGTTTCAGTTACACAATAAGTAAGTTATGCAGATATTATAGTATTGGTATATAGTCAATAATGTAACTTTATGGTGACAGTGTCTAAACTTACTATAAAGACTGCTTTTGCAATGTAAAAAAATGTCAGATAGCTATAATGTTCACCTGAAACCCATAGCATATTGTGTAGCAATAATACTTTTTTTTTTCAACGTTTATTTATTTTTTTTGGGACAGAGAGAGACAGAGCATGAACAGGGGAGGGGCAGAGAGAGAGGGAGACACAGAATCGGAAACAGGCTCCAGGCTCTGAGCCATCAGCCCAGAGCCTGACGCAGGGCTCGAACTCAGGGACCGCGAGATCGTGACCTGGCTGAAGTCGGAGGCTTAACCGACTGCGCCACCCAGGCGCCCCGCAATAATACTTTTTTAAAAAGTAATTCAGTTAATGCTTTAAAGGTCCCTAATGAAACATATCTGGGAAAAGAGAGAATGTTCAATACCGAAGCACAGCAAACAGTGAAGTCTGAGAGGCTGGCCGGGCAGTGGTTGGGCTTTCCTTATACAACAGAAAGATCAAGGACAAATGGTTTCCTTCAAATGCATTTGGTGCTCTGACTGTATAAGGCTAGATGCTTTATTTCCACATTTACCCAGAGAGTTAATCTTTGGATTTCCAGGTAACTTGTTACAGATGACTACAGACTTTTATAACTGTGAGGCACTGAAAAGGAAGATCTGGGGCACTGGATAAGGAAGGACACGATACTTCATGAATCAGGTCGTGGATAATCCGTTTCCACTGTGACCCTCTGGGTTACATTAGACATTTCTTCCATGTAGTTAATTTGTCACAGTAATAAGATGAAGTTTCTGAGTATATACAACTAACACATCATCATAAGGGAAATATTACCCATTAAGCCAATGAAGGGCCAGCCAGAAGGTTTACTTGTGGTGACAGGGCTCCTTTATAAGTTCAGAAAAGGAATTCCTAATGCTCAGCAGTTGAAATGTTTACTGGCCCTCCATTTCCTGAAAACTTGTTGTGCTCAAATTATCATCATTGAAGTTTTTACACAGAGGGGTCACATGTCGGTTTCATTCACATTTCACCCAAAGTAAGTCCCATGATCTCACCTGATGTCAAGGATGCATGAAATGATAATCCTTGATAGGAAGGGCAGCAAATAGGAATATGACCTTCTACATGGGCCTTATTTACTTAGTTGTCTAATTTAAGAATCTAGTCCTAGCGACAATCAAAGATCCTAAGTTGTCCACTTCAATAAATTCTCTATTAGTATGTAGTTTAATAACTCGTATTGAGTGCTTCAATATAACAATTCTAACTGACTTCTGTAGGTAATCAGCTTTGTTATAGTAACAACTCCAAAACAACCTAAAACATTACTGGAAAGTAAAACAGTAACTTTGAAAAAGCAATAAACCCAATGAAAACCGTTTTGTTTGGGTTTTCATACATTTTTTCGAAAACATTTTAATATATTATTATTGATAAAGTACCCTTGCTATAGTGATTAAAAAAAACCCTAATCTTTGATTAGATACATAGTTGCAGTCACCATACAAATTTTTTTGTATCCCATTACTAAATATAAAAATACATTAGGATATTCAAACAATTTCATTAGGCTTAATTGAATGTTAGATTGAGGCAACATTAGAATAATAGAGAGTCATTCAGATCATGGACTTTGATGTTGTGTTAGCTTTTCTTTGAGTTCTTGCTTTAACAATGCCCAATTTGAATAGGTTAAATATTTCAACATTCTTATTGGTAAAATTAGGATAAGAAAAACTTCTTCATTTAGTCATTGTAAGAATTAAGTATTTGCCACAATGTTTGCCACGTGATAGATGCTTGATATCATAATATATTGTTGTACATTATTAATAGAAAATAAACTAATCCCAAAGCCACTCAATGGTAAATTAGGTTAATTTGTAATGGCTATGAGACAATCATCTGCAGTTTTTAATCTAACTGCCCATCCCTCCACAATCAAGAGTCTGATACACACCCTCTCTGGAGGGACAGTCTCCCTCTTCCTTCTGAATGGTTCTATAAGTCATGAAAGGATAGCATGTTCTATCCTTCAAGTGTGTTGGTGAAGCACAAAGTTTGACAAGCCTTGCCTAGTGAATTCTAGTGTCAGCAGTAGACCTTTCATAAAGTAGTTTCAATTGCTTTAAATCCGGATCTCCATTCACTGATAAGAGTGTTTACTGCTCTACCTCTTTCTGTAAGCTCATAATTGGGCCAGTGCCATATGCAAATGTTATCAAAATTAAACTAGAATGGACCGTGCATGTGGTGAAATATGTGCATAAAATACAGTATTAACTGTATTAGCCAAAAAAGTCTTTAGAGATTGTCAAGATTGAATAAAGTATTTCTGAATTAAATACTTTATCAGGTGGAGAAATTCTATGTATAATAGTATTATGTAAGGTATTTCAATTAAAATTAAAATCTTCACCACATGCTTTTGCGATTACATGAAAAAAGATACTATTTATACAACAAAGTAAATACTTCCTATGGATGATATGCATAGTAACTCAAAAGCCTATATTTAAACTCACTTTTGCATAGCTTTTATCAATGTTTCATTTTACTTCTTTTGTGAAAAAACATTTTGTACTTCAATGTCCTTCCCTGCCCTGCAAAAAACTTTTCTGAATAAAGATTTTGAGAAATATCAATGCCTTCCCATACAGGTTTCAGACTCTAGACAGTAAAATTTTAGTTTAGTTTCGAATATATTGTCCCATAAGGAGGCTTGTCATGTAAACCAATGGATGCATCAAACAATGATTCTTTGCACTAATTAACTTGAGTTGACTAAAAATATTCCACAGCATATGCCATAAAAAAGTTGAGAGCTACTTGTCTTATTCACTATCAGTGCCAAGTTATACTTATCTAGGGGCTTTCTGTCTACTAAAATAACAGTTTTGCTATGCCTAGAGACACTTTCTATCAGTTTTATGAGAGCACACAAACAAGAGACATCAGACGCTTAGGCAGTGGGTATTTATTCTTCACACGACACAGTTGTAGCCATCTTAATCAGCTATATCAATGTGAGAACATTCCTATAGAACATATTACTGATTATTTTGAAACATGTCTACTCAGCTCAGAAGCACTTTCTTTTTTGATGTGTTCATTTTATTACTTCCTTAAACTATTGGAATCCACTTCAATCTTTATCTCACTGTAAAATAGGAAACATCATCACTTTGGCACTTGGTGGATACTACCAAAAAACAAAGTTTATAAATGATAGAATGTTAGAAACTTCAATAAAAGCTTTTGAAAGTTAGGTCTTAAAAACAGAGTATTTCAAATTACTTTGAAGGATGTTTCTTAAGCAGAGGAGAATTTTCTCCCTCTAGACCTTAGGTAGGTGAAGAATCACCTGCATCGGAATTAGAGTAGAGAATGTCAACACAGTGATAGGTACTTACTCTAGCTCCACAGTGAGAAAAATCTCTCCTGATTCAGTGATGGGGAATTAGAACAGGAAAACATAAACATTTGAACCTACAGCAGAAACATCTACATAGAAAGCAGTTGGATTTGAAATGAAAAACAATTTATATTTTTAAACATAGCTGACTTTTAAGGAGTATGGATAGTTTTAAACTTAAGCATCTTGATGAATTTGAATATGCAACCACAAAGTAAAATGGGTACTGAAAAAGTCATGAATTGGTCTACATAATAATAAGGAAATTAGAGTTTCAAGGGCAATCAGACATGGATGAAGGTGAGAGAAGGGAATGGAATTAGTGAAGTGGAAAAAGGCCCAGCAGTACATGAAGTTCAAGGAATAGGGGGATGTTTCAGAAAGTGAGGTGGTTTAGATCATTTTTGTGAAATGCAAGCTGTTCAAGTCCCTTTTTTTTTCAGTCGATTATATTGCAATAATGACTACTGTCCTAAATGATTTATTTCTATTTCTAAACATTTGGGACTTCAAAATATGAAACAAATTCAGTAATTGTAGAAAGTAGAACTAAATTCTAGTGAAGATCATGATAGAATAGGTCTCAAAGTGATTATTAGGTATTTATCTGAGGCTTCCTGTGTCTACATGTATGGAAAAGGCTTGAACCAAACAGGTCCAGATTTCCAGGGACCAATACATGGCATTCATGAGTTTCATAACATGAAATGGTTTCCTTTGGTTGTTATTTTGAAAAATAGTATTCAGAGATCAAGAAACTGTGGAATAATAAGGTGTATCAAATTTGGAGGCATCTATATGAAACCACAAATATTAGAAAATGGGGAATTTATAGAAAGTTTATTGTGAGAAATGGCATAAATCCCAAATGATGACCTGATATAATTAGATCAGCTTATCAATTAAGGAAGAGAAAATAGGATAGGGGGACACACAGTTGGAGCAAAAGAGAAGATCTGAGAAGATTTTTAATACAGATTTTATAGCATCTCTGAACTTCTGTAGTATTTAAGTAACATGTGTAACTGGCATTTGAATACAGGTATTTAGTCTTGAGGTATTCTCATGGGGTTACAAATCCTACTCCTTATTTCCTCTTGAAATGTAACAGAGCTTACGTGGTTTTTTTGGCCAAAAAATAATGTGATTTGCATCTAAAAGGTGTTGCCAAAAACATTACATTTAATGAGTGCTTGTGACATTTTGCTAAATATAAGAAAAATATATTTTGTACTGTTGTATTTTCTTAATTGCCAATGATTTCCCCTGTATTGTTTGAAATGCTGTGCTCTCTTGCAGTGTGATTCATGGTGAGAACATTTTTATGTTAATTAAACCTAGGAGAGGAGGAGTCCAAGTTGGTGGTATAGAAAGATCCTGAACTCACCTCCTCCCATGGACACACCTAATCTACAGCCACATATGGATCATTTCCCTCTGAAAACTAGATGATCTCTTTGCCACAACAAAGGATAAAAGAACTACACACCAAGATGGGAAGCAGAGGAAGACACAAATTAAAAAAAACAATCACCCATCCCTGCTATGGTGACAAGTAATAGGGAGGACTCTCACTGGACAGATCCTTCTTCTAGAAGAGTGAGGGATTGATGCCCTACATCAGGCACCTTAGCCCCCTGGGCCTGCACCAGAAAGATGAGCCTATGGAACATCTGGCTTACATAGCCAATGGAGCTGTTGTGAGGAAGTCCCAAAGTGCTAGAGGAAACTGGGATTCCCATTTTACAGAGGGCTCATGTGTAGTCTTACTGTTCCCAAGACCCAGTGGAAAACAAAACAAAAACAGTTTGAAGAGTACTTAGACTAAATGTGAGGGGCATTTATTTGCTGATCTAGGGGGCATCAGCTAGAAAGGCAGCAAACAGTTGAGATGATCCCCAGAGAGGAAGGTGCTGGAAGAAGCCATTGTTGCACTCTCCACATTACCTGCTAGCACAGGGGTGTAAGCTTGAACAGAGAACCCTTCCACTACCTTGATTGGAGGGGCTGGGGTGGGCCATCACTGCACTTGCTGGGGCAGGCAATTGTGAGCTATTGCAGAGTTCTCCCTAGGTAAAATCTGCTGGCATGGGGGAGTTGTGGCACTCCTGCTACCCCCTGGTTCGAGATGATAAGCATCAGAATGCATGGCATTCTCCCTCTCCCAGACAAGCCAGCATGCACACACTCAAGACATTTGGTTGCTGCCTTCAAGAAACTGACAAGCATCCCCCACCCACTGCACTCCGCAGCTGCCTTGCTAAAGCCAGCAGCAATGTGCAGTCCACACCAGGGACACCCCTTCATTACCAGGCCCTAGTGTCCAGGAGGCCTGGCATTTGAGAACTCCATGGGACTTTAACAATTGTAAAGAGTACTTGGCAAGCCACCACCCATAGGACAATGCACAGACAGTAGACTGAACAAAACTCATTCTTTTATGAAAAAGGCCTATTTACTTAGCCTGATACTGAAGCCTGAAGGAAAGGCATTGTGTTTTCTACACTCCTAGAAGCAAAAGAGGTGCTCCCAGGGAACATCAACAGGAAAACACCTGCTCGCACACTCCCTTGGCCTAGCTACAGATCAATGAGACTTCCCAGGAAAGTGCTTATACACTTCTGTGGAGCAATGAGTCTTGCTAATGTCACATAAGGCCCATTTCCAGATCTCCTGGTCTGGAGATCAACAGATAGTATAATCATGATCCCAAAGGACTGTATATATTTATGTGCTTTAAAAGTTTCTGCCAGAACGTCTGGCTTCCACTTAGCCTCAATATAAGTGCTAAATAAGATTCCTCTTCTTGGATTACTGACAGGTCTTGGCACATCCTTAACAATGGGAGCATGTCCAGAATAAACCAGGTGGTTTAGATAATCACAAAGGCTGGAGAGACAACCAAGAGCTAGGGCAAGGTTGAAGGAAAAGCATGAGCTACACAAGGCCACAGCTTCAAGACAAAGAGATACATGTTGCACCTAATACACTGAAACAGAGTCCCGCAAAATGAGGAAACAGATAAATATACACAAAACAAAGAACAAGATGCAACCTCAGAAAAAGACCTTAATGATGTAAAGGTAAGTAATCTACATGATACACATATTAAGTAATGGTCCTAAAGGTAGTCACAGAAGTAGAAGAATGAACACAGAGAAGTTCAAAGAGAGAGAAAACAAAGTATTTAACAGAAGTGACAGAGCTGAAGGATACAACCGCTCAACTGAATAAACTAGATGAGTTCAATAAATTGGTGACAAGGAACAAAAAGCAATGGAACTCACCCAAAGAGCAAAACAAGAAAAAAAAAATTAAGGAACTACTCGGACTACAACAAGTGGAACAACATCTACAGTATAGGGGTCCCAGAAAAAGAAGATAGAGAAAGGGGCAAAAAGCTTATTTGAAGTCACAATGGCTATAAGCTTCCCTAACAGGGAAGGAAACAAATAGAGGAATGTCAGTATCCAGGAATGTCAGAGAGGTCTAAGTAAGATGAAGCTTAAGAAAGTCACACCATGACACATCATAATTAAAATGTCACAGTTAGAGAATCTTAAAGGCAACAAGAGAAAAACAACCTTTTACATATAAGAGAAACCCAATAAGGCTATCGGATTTCTCACTAGAAATTTTGCAAACAAGAAGGGAGTGGCTTGATGTATTCAAAGTGTGGATAGGAAAAAAAACAAAAACAAAAAACTTCTAATGAAAACCACCACCATAAAATGTAGGGGAGATTAAAATTTAGAGTTTTGAAATGTGTTCAAATTTAAAGTACATTTATCTTTACGTAGGATAATATATGAAACCTCATATAAACTATAAAGCAAAAACTTATAAATATGCAAAGAAAATGAAAAAGGAATCTAAACACTAAAGAAAGTCATCAAAGGGGAAGAGAGAAAAAAAGAAACCAAAAAGAACTACAAAAAACAAACAAAAAAAACAACAAAATGGCAATAAGTATATACCTATCAAAATTACTTTAAATGTAAGAGGACTACATGTCCCAGTCAAAAGATATAGAGTTGCTGAATGGATTTTTTGAAATAAGGACACACACACTAAAAAAGATATTCCTTGCAAATGGAAGTGAAAAGAAAGCTGATGTAGCTATACTCCTATCAAACAAAATAAACTTTAAAACGAAGATTGGAATGCAATACAAAATAGGCAAACTACATACTCGTAAATGTTGTATCTTCTGACCAAATTGAGCCTTTTATCAATATATGCACCCAACATAGAAAGACCAAAATACATAGAGCAAATATTAACAGACATAGAGAAAATGACAGCAATACAATAGAACTAGGGAATTTTCACACCCCATTTAATCAATGGATAAATCAACCTCATATGATACATTAGACCAGATGGGCATAACAAATATGCACAGAACATTCCATTCAAAGCAGCAGAATACAAATTCTTTTCAAAGAGCACACACAAATTCTTCAGGTAAGTTACATGTTCAGGCACAAGTCTCCATTTTCTAGAATATTAACTCCTATCAGGTATCTTTTCTCCCGTGAGGGTATGAAGCTAGAAATCAATTGTAAAAGGAAAACTGAAGAAGAAGAAATTATAAGAAGAAACATTAACAACTACTGAATCATAAAAAAAATTAGATAATTTTTAAAAACACCTAGAAACAAAACAGAAACAGGCCATACCAAAACCTATGGGATTTAGCAAAAGCAGTTGTAACTAGGAAGTTTATAGTAATACAAGTCTACCCCCCAAAAAGAACAGAAATCACACATAAACAAATTAAACTTTACATGTAAAGGACCTATAAAATAAAGAACTAATGAATTCCAATGTAGTAGAAGGAAGGGGATAATAAAGATTAGGATAGAAATACATGATAAACACACTTAAAAGATAGTAAAAAAAGATCAATGAAACTAAGAGATAACTTTTTGAAAAGAAAAATAAAATTTACAAATATTTAGCTACATTCACCTAAATAAACTTCAAAATCAGAAATGAAAGAGAAGTTGAAACTGATACCAAAGAAATAAAAAGTTTAAGAGACTAGTAGGAACAATAATATAAAATAGAAACCTTAAAAATTTACAATTTTCAAAGACTGAATAATGAAGAAATAAAAAATCTGAATAGACCCTCCCAGTAAGCCTAACCCCAGGATCACATGATTCCACTGGTAAATTCTACCAAATGTTCAAAGGAAATTTAATATCAATCCTTCTCAAACTCTTCCAAAAAAGGTGAAAACAAGTCAAAGCTTACAAACTCTTTTTAATAGGTCATAATTACCCAGATACCAAAACCTGATGACATTCCAAAGCAACAAGGCCAAAAAAGCAAAAATCCCTGATGAACACAGTTGCAAAAATCCCTATTAAAGTATTAGGGAAGTGAGTTCAACAGTAAATTAAAAGAATCATAAGCCAAGATCAAGTTTAATTTTGCCAGGGATGCAAGGAAGTTTCAACATCTACAAATCAATGTGCTATACTACGTTAACAAAATTAAGGCTAAAAATCATGATCATCTCAATAGATTCAGAAAGGCATTTGACAAAACTGAACATTCTCTTATGATAAAAATCTCAACAAAGAACTTTAGTTCAACATATTAAAGACCATATATGATAAATGCAGATAATAAACTCAACAGTGAAAATCTGAGCTTTTCATGAGATCAGGAACAAGAAAGGGATGTTTACGATTGTCACCATCATTTGAGATACTATTTGAAGTCCTAGCTGTACCAATTAGGGGAAAAAAGTAGAAGCCATCTAAGCTGGAAAGCAAGAGAACTGTCACTATTTCCAGAGGACATGACGCTATGTATAGAAAACCCTAAAGACTCAACAAAACTGTTCAGAATAAATGAATTCAGTAAAGTTGCAGGATACAAAATTAGTATTTTTTCAACTTTATTTTGAGAGAGAAAGAGCTCACACATGAGCCAGGGAGGTGCAGAAAGAGACAGAGAGAATCCAAAGCAGGCTCTGTCATGTCAGCATGAGCCATGAGATCATGACCTAGGCCAAAATCAAGAATCAGACACCTAACTGATGAGCCAGCCAGGTGCCCCCAGAATTAATACTTTTTATTTTTTATCTTATTTAAATCCAAGTTAGTTAACATATAATGTAATAATGGTTTCAGGAGTAGAATTTAGTGATTCATCACTGACTTATAACACCCAGTGCTCTTCCCAATAAGTGCTGCCCTTACTGCCCATCACCAGTTTAACCCATCCCCCCCACCCAACACCCCGACAGCAACCCTCAATTTGTTCTCTGTATTTAAGAGTCTCTTATGGTTTGCCTCCATCTGTTTTTGTCTTATTTTTCCTTCCCTCCCCCTATGTTCATCCGTTTGGTTTCTTAAATTCTACATTGGAGTGAAATCATATGGTATTTGTCTTTGTCTGACTAATTTTGCTTAGCATAATGCTAGGTCTGTCTACATTGTTGTAAATGGTAGCATTTCATTCATTGTTTAAATATTTACTTATTTTGGGGACAGCACAAGTGGGGGTGGGGCAGAGAGAGAGAAGACGACCGAGGATCCAAAGTGGGCTCTGTACTGACAGCAGAGAGACCGATGTGGGACTCAAACTCATGAACCGTGAGATCATGACCTGGGCTGAAGTTGGACGCTCAACTGACTGAGCTGCCCAGGTGCCCCAGGACTTCATTCTTTTTGATCACTGAGTAATATTCCATACCCCATCTTCTTTGTCAGTTGCACATTTGGACTCTTTCCCTAACTTGGCTATTGTTGATAGTGCTGCTATAAATATTGGGCTGCTTGTGCCCCATTGAATCAGCAACCCCAAAATTAGTATTTAAAAAAATTTTAATTTAAAATTAAAAACAAATCTGTTATATTTCTGTATACTATCAGAAGAAATTAAGAAAACAATCCTATTTATAATTGCAATAAAAATTACATGGCACCCAGGAATAAATTCAAGGAGGTGAAATATCTGTACACTGAAAACTATAAGACATAAATAACAGAAGTCAAGGAATAGACATAAATGGAAAGATATACAGTGCTCATGGATTAGAAAGATGAATATTGTTAAAATGTCATGTTATCCATAGCAATCTAAAGATTCAATTCAATCCCCATCCAAGTGTTTAGGACATTTTTCACAAAACTAGAACAAATAATTCAAAAATTTCTATAGAACCACAAAGGACCCTGAATAAACAAAACAATCTTGAAAAAGGATAAATCTGTAAGGTATCGTGCAGTTGGGAAAAGATAGTCTTTTCAATAAATGGTATTGAGGAAACTGGACCAGTATCTTACACTATATACAAAAAACTAACTCAAAATGGATGAAACACTTGAATGTAACATCTGAAACCATAAAACTCCTATGAGAAAACATAGATGGTAAGCTCCTTCACATTCAGCTTAGTGATGTTTATTTGGATATGACTCCAAAGGCCAGGGCAACAAAAACTAACAAATATAACTACATGAAAACAAAAATCTTGTGCACAGGAAACAAACCATTAACAACAAAAGTCAACTTATATTTAAAAATCTTATATTCATTAGGGGGTTAATGTCTAAAATGTATTCTAAAAGATACCTAAAACTCAAAAAAGTTAAAAAAAAATCAATTATTAGAGAGTCTGAATTGATATTTTTTCCAAAGAAGATATAGAGTTGACCAATAGGCACATAAAAAAATGCTCAACGTCATAAATTATCAGGGAACTAAAAACCCAAACCCCAAGGAGATAGCCTTTTATACACATCAGAATGCCTATTAAAAATACAAGAAACAGCAAGTACTGGTGAGGATGGGGAGAAAAAGGAACCCTTATGCACTCTTAATGGGAATGTAAGTTGGTGCAATTACTATGGAAATCAGGATGAAGTTTTCTTAAATAATTAAAATCAGAGCTACCATACTATCTAACAGTTCTAGTACTGGGTATCTATCCAAAGAAAACCCAGACTAACATGAGAAGTGACATGTACCCTAGAGTCACTGCAGCATAATTCACAATAGACAAGATATGGAAACAACCTAGGTGTCCATCAGTGGAGGAATGACCAAAGATTTAGTATATACATACACGATGGAATCCTACTCAGCCCTAAAATGGAAGGAAATTTTGACATTTCAACAACGTGGATGGCCCTTGGGTATATCATGCTAAGCAAAATAAGTCAGAGAAACACAAATACCACATAATTTCATTTACATGAAATCAAACAATACCCAGACTCATGGACACAGAACAGATTCATAGTTGCCAGAGGGTTAGATGGGGAGATGAAATGACCGAAAGGGGGTAAGATGTACAAACTTTCAGTTAGACAATAAATAAGTCATGGTAACACGTACACCATGGAGAATATGGTCAATAATATTGTATTACCTCAATGAATAAATAAGTTACATTATTGTTAAAGTTATATAAACAAGGACTCCCCTATTTTAAAAAGTAGCACATCAGCAAATAACTGTAAATACAATTACATATAATATTAGAAGTTCCATAATAAATAAGTTTTGATTATTTTAAAAATATTTGAGGATTTGCCTGTTTAATTTTTACCTCTTCACTTCTTGAGCTGGTTCATCTATTCTGTATGTCAGTCTGTCCTCAAAATATTGTATTTTTTTTCATTTCTAGCCAATAATATTTTTTACCCTAGATACTTAACATTTTCTCTCATTACACAAATTGTTCCTTCTGGTTTGGGTATATTGTGATCTGCATTTGAATCTCCTTTAAGTATCTCTATAGCTGTACTATAAGAAACCACACAACTGGAAGGGAACAAAGTTCTCAAATGATATTTGTTTTCCAACTGAGAAATGTGTAATTCACTATAATTAAATGTTTATCAAAGATTAAACTTCAAGATTTTGCCCCATTTTTGGATTCCATGTTCCCTCCTATTAGTTATAAGCTCTCTCAATCAAAACATAAGCTTAACTACTCCAAAAAAAAAAAGTAAATAACTAAATATATGGACATATGCCTAATACTATCTAAAAGAAGTATTTATAATGAATATAACTTATATTCATACATAATGACATGTTATCAATAAATTGATATCCATCTGAATTTTCCCAAATCCCACTTTCTTCTGGTGACTTTTTCAGGGACTATTGAAACTACCAAAAAATGGGCCTTTCAAAATAGGTAATATACTTCAAGTTCCAAAAATCCCAGCCTTCAATTTGATGGCAAGCACTTACAAAACCAGTGCCATACGCCCACCTTTGAAGGTGTGTTTCCTGTTACCACTGAGTTTTAATATTATTCTGGCTCAGTCAAAACATCAAAAGCCACAGCAGTTCGAACAGGAATGCAGGGATTCATGGCGCTTGCCGTCAAACAGGGGAAAATGAGATTCCGAGGGATAAGATAACGAATAGATTAGTGTCTACAGGAAACTGCTCACCACTTGGGTCTTTGGAGCAGGAGAGAATAGGTGGGATTAATGACAAGTAGAAGTGAGAAGGGCCTGTGAAGCTGGTGCTTGTTTCCTGGAGGATAAGGTTCTCTGTGCAGATGCTGGAAATGAAAAAGCAAGCTGGGAACAGGAGTAAACTACCCATTTGTTGCTACTGAACTGACTCTTACATGAACAGCAATAAAAAAGAAAACAGGAAAGGAGTTCTATTCCCC
Source organism: Acinonyx jubatus (assembly GCF_027475565.1). Lineage (NCBI taxonomy): Eukaryota > Metazoa > Chordata > Mammalia > Carnivora > Felidae > Acinonyx > Acinonyx jubatus. The sequence goes on along the minus strand of NC_069382.1, from coordinate 9,033,329 downwards.
CTCTTTCAATTTTCCGTTCCCCTTCAGTACCTTCATCAAGTTGGCCATAGTAGGATATCGTGAGAAAATCCTGATGACAAGAGAGTCAGTCTTAGCCCAGGTATCAGGAAGGGAGGAGGAAGAGTGGAAGGGAACAGAGAGATCATGCAACAACTGCAGACCAGGAGACTAAAGTAGAAGTCTCAGAATAGTAGCCTGTAGTGGTAGAGGCAGAATCTTGATTTGTGAATATATCAGAAAGAATGAGAGGAGAGATCATAGACGCAGGGAGTTTAGATAACTATTTGAAATGTTTAGCTAGCATCATGAATTACCAAGATGGAGGGGTAACTGGAAGGTTACCTTTTTGTTTTAAATCATCTTTGCTAAAGTATAATTTACTATGATCCAACGTACCACAATCAAGATATATAACATTTTCCACCTCATAAAATTTCCTCATGCTCCTTTTCAGTCAGCCCCACCCTCAGCCCAGGCACAGCTCCACAGCTGGTCCCCATTAACCAAGTAAACTTAATTGATATTTATAGAATGCTACGCCCCATGACGACAGAAAACACATTCTGTTCAAATGCTCATGGACATTCACATAGCTCATCTTCTGTGCCATGATACAAAGAGGAGTCAATGTAAAAGGACTGAAATCGTACACAGTGTGTTCAATGACTGCAAACGAAGTGAATTAGAGATCAAGTATAGAAAGTATTCTGGGAAATGCCCAAATAAGGAGACAATTAAACAAGACACTTCATGTGGAACATGAGTCAAAGAATAAACCACAAAGAAATTTAAAAAGATCCCAACTAAACAAATAACTATATTCTCTGGGATGTATGAGAAGTAGTGTTTAAAAGAAAATTTGGTAACTTTACATACACACATGCGCACACACAGAGGAAATGGCTTAATTGAATGCTTTAGCTCCCACCTTGAGGAGTTGGTAAAAATTTGGAAAATGCAAAATAAAGGTTTTAAAAGCAACACTATCAATAAATTCAATGCCTGTAAGTTCTTGGTATGAGCATAATTTTTATCAGAATATTTTTTTAAATAAACATTCTCAAAGAAAGGGGTATCCAGCTGGTAGAGTAGAAAGATGCTGAGCCCACTTCCTTCCACCAACACCACAAAACCACACCTACCGGTAGCAAGACTCTCTTCTGCGGATGAGCTGAAGACCAGCAGAAGAGCTCTACCAGAATTAAAGATGGTAAGTAAAAGCCACCTCGGGATGGGTAGGAGGGTTAGAGATACGGTCTAGTCAGGATCCACACCCCTGCACAGACTCACAAATGGGAGTGATGACACAAATGCAGAGGTCCTCCTTGAGGAACTAGGGTTTAAGCTCCACAGTCATCACCTTGGGGACCTGCAGTGGAAAGATGAGTCCCCACAAGGTCTGGCTTCGAACCAGTGTGGCTTAAATCCGGGAGAGCCACAGGCTATAGGAAACTGAGACTTTGCCCTCAAAGAGCCCAACCCAAATTCACTTGCTCTGAGTCCCAGTCCAGAGACAGCCGTTTGAGAAGTGCCTCAGCCCTATGTGAAGAAGACTTACTGATTGATTTGGGGTTGTATTCTTGAGGAGCAATGATCTGTAGGAACTTCAGGGAATCGAAGTACTGACAGATGCCATTAATTTATTTGTTTTTATTCTCCTCCTACTTAGCTCACCCAGCAATGGCAAGTGCCTTTTTTGACTTTCTGCATCTGCCCTGCAGGCCAGCACTGTATGCATTTCACTTCAGCATTCCTCTGTAGACCTGACCTGCCTAACCTGCCCACCGCAGCATGTGTTCTTCCAAAGTGGCTCCTGCTTTGACATACCTGGTGGGTGGTCTTGACCTGGACTAGTGCTGCTTCAAAGCAGCTCCTGCCCCAGGGCAGGCCAGCCCCAGCCACCAGCATGCTAGTAGCAGGTGCACCCTGGCCTCTTAACCAGCTATTTTAAGGGGTCAGCCCTGACCATCTGTGAAAGTGTGGCCATTGCAACTGGGTACTGCACCTATTTGGGCTAGGGGACAGCCACACCCACCAATGCACCTCTAGCAATTGCAGCCCAGCCCCAACAGGAGGGCACAAGCAGACCTCATAGGGGATCCCCAAGCATGCTTGGTTCTGGTGACCAAGAGGGATTAACTTCTGGGCCTTCTACATAAGGTCAGTCTCTCAAGACCAAGACCTATAGCTGATCTACTTAATACATGGAAGGAAACGAGAGAGTTGTTCAAAATGAAGAAACAGAGAAATACATTCCAAATGAACGAATCAGAAAAAAAAAGAAAAAAAAAAACTAAACAAAATGGATAATAACTTTAACTGATAAAGAGATCACATAATAGAAAAATATAAAAGAACCAATTGGAGCTGAAGAATTTAATGGCTAAAATGAAAACTACACTAGAGTGATTCAACAACAGATTGCATGACGCAGAACAATGGATCAGTGATCTGGACCACAGGAAAATACTCAAGCAAAACTGCAAATGAACAAATAATTTTTAAAATAAGGATAGTATAAGCAACCTCTGAGACAACATGAAGCATACCGACATTTGCATTATAGCAGTCAAAGAAGGACAAGAGGCAGAGTAAGGGGCTGAAAACATTTTGAAGGAATAAATCTGAAAAATTCCCTAATCTGGGGAAGAAAATAGACTTCTAGTTCTAGGAATCACAGAGAGCCCCAAACCAGATGAATCCAAAGAAGGTCACAGCAAGACACATTACAATTAAAATGTCAAAAGTTAAAGAATTTCAACAGCAGCAAGAGAAAACTAGTCATGTACAAAGGCATGCCCATAAGACCGTCAGCTGATTGTCCAGCCAAAACTTTGCACACCAGAAGGGAGTGAAATGATGTGTTCAAAGTGCTGAAAGGAAAAAAAAAAAAAAAAACTACAACCAAGACTTTTCTACCTGGTTATCATTCGGAAGTAAAGGAAAGCCAAAAAGTTTCCCAGAAGAAAGAAAAATTAAAGCACTTATTCACCTTGAAACCAGCCTTACAAGAAATCTTAAGGAGACTTATTTAAGTGAGGTGGGGGTGGGGGGAGTGGAAGATACAACCACAAGTAAAACAGTTATGAAAGAAATAATCTGACTGGTAAAAGCAAAATATACTAAAGTCTGTGAATCAACCATTTAGCAAGCTAGAATGAAGGCTAAAAGAAAAAAAATAACAAAAATCAATCATATAAACAATAATTATTTTAAGGAATACACAGAATAAATAAATGTAAATTATGACATCAAAAAACATAAAACCTAGAAGAGGTAGTAAGAATGTAGTGCTTTTAGAATGTGTTAAAATGTATATAACCATCACTTAAAATAAACTGCTACTTTTATGGGTTGTTATATAAGAACCTCACAACAAGCACAAATCAAAATCTATAATAGATACAAAAAAGAAAGAGAAAAAAATCCAAACATAATACTAAAAATGTGATGAAATCTCAAGGCAAGAAAGAAAAAACAAAAAAGTGAACAAATGATCTTAAGTACATACCTATTAGTAACTGCTATTGATTTGAATGAATTAAATGCTCCAATCAAAAGACATCAAGAGGCTGAGTGGATAAAAAATTTAAAAAAAATCTATATCTTTCCTGCAAGAGATTCACTTCATACCTAAGGATACATACACACTGAAAGTAAAGGGATGTACAAGATACTCTATGAAAATGTAAAATATTAAATATCAATTCACCAATCATAGGAGTATCTAAATATATAACAGATATAAGGGGAGAAACTGACAGTAATACAGAAATAATAGGAGACTTTAAATCCCACCTACATCAATGGATAGATCATTCAGATAGAAAATCAGTAACAAAATAGTGGGCTTTAATGACATATTAGACCAAATGGACTTAATAGATGTATACGGAATGTTGTATCTACCATCAGTAGACTACTCATTCTTTTCAAGTGCATATGGAACAATCTCTCCCAGATAGATGATATATATAAAAAAAAAAGTCAATCAATTTAAAAGATTGAAATCATATCAAGCATCTTTTCTGAACACAAATTATGATACTAGAAACTTAAAAAAAAACTAGCAGAAACAAATTAAAATAAGAGTCCCATTTGGGGCACCTGAGTGGCTCAGTCAGTTGACTGTCCAACTCTTGATTGTGGCTCAGATCATGATCTCACAGTTCATGGGTTCAAGCCCTGTGTTAGTCTCTGCACTGAGAGTGAAGCCTGATTGGGAATCTCTGTTTCCTTCTCTTTGTGCCCCTCCCCTGCTCTCTCTCTCTTTCTCTCTCTCTCTCAAAAATAAAGAAACATTGAAAAAAATCCCATTTACACCTACAACAAAAAGAGTAAATTACTTAGAAATGAAAGAAGTTGAAGAGGAATGGTTCTTTCTGTACTAGTGGATTGTAAGAATTAATACTGGTAAAATGTTTATACTACTCAGAGAAATCTATAGATTCAGTGCAATCTCTATCAAAATACCAATTGTAATTTCACAGACTAGAATCAATAATTGTAAAATTTGTATGGAACCACAAATGACCACATATGGCCAAAGCAAACTTGAGAAAGAACAAAGCTGGTAGTGTCACGTTCCATGATTTCAAACTCGACTACAAGGGCAAAGTAATCAAAACAATACAGAAGGGACACAAACACAGACACATAGATCAAAGGAACAGAGATCCCAGGAAGGGATAGAGATCCCAGAAACAAACACATGCTTATAGGGTCAATTAATCCATGACATATACAATAGGGGAAATAGAGTCTCTTAAATACTGTTGGGACAGCTGACATCCACACACAAAAGGAAGAAACTGAACCCCTTCATACACCATATACAAAAATACACTCAAAATGGATAAAAGTCCTATAAGTAAGATCTGAAATCTTACAACTCCTAGAAGAAAACATGTTTTAAGCTCTTTGACATCAGTCTAGATATTATTTTGGATCTATCTCCTTAGGCAAGGACAACAAAAGCAAAAATAGATCAATGGGACTACTTCAAACTAAAGGCTTTTGAAAAGCAAGGGAAACCATTAACAAAATAAAAAGATGATCTACTGAATGGGAAAAGATACTTGCAAATGATATATCCAATAAGGTGACGATACCTTAATACATAAGGAGCACACACAACAAAAAGAAAAAACTCAATTAAAACATGGGTAGAAAATTTGATTGGACATTTTTCAAAAAAAAAAACCTGCAGATGGTAAATAGGCATATGAAGTGCTCAACATCACTAATCATCAGGTAATTCCAAATCAATACCACAATGAGATATTACTTTACACTTATGAGAATGGCTATTATCAAAAACATACGAAATAGCAAGTGTTGGTGAGGATGTGGAGAAAAGAGAACCCTCATGCAATTTTTGATGGGAAAGTAAATTGGTGCAACCACTATGGAAAACAGTCTGGAATATCCTCAAAATATTAAAAATATAGCTACCATACCATCCAGCAATTCCACTTCTGGGTATTTATCCAAACAAAATGAAAAATACTACTTGAAATAGATACATGCAGTCCTACATTCATGAAGCAAAGATGTGCATGCAACCAAAATGTTTTCTGCTAGATACATGAAATGATAGTATATATATATGTATACATACACCCTGAAAACATAGCTATATAAAAGGATGAAACCTTATTATTTGCAACAACACGGGTGGGCCTAGAGGGTGTTAAGCTAAGTGAAATTAGAGAAAAAAATAAATGCTTTATGATTTAACTTAGATGTGGAATAAAAAACAAATGAATGAGCCAAACAGAAGCAGACTCCTACACAGAACTCGTGGTTGCCAGAGGAAAGGAGTTGAGGGAATGAGTCAAGGGAATGAACACATACAAACTTCCAGTTATAAGTCACTTGCATGTAAAGTACAGCATAGGGAATATAATAAATAGTATTGCAGTAACTTTGTTTGCTGATAGTAACAATTTATCATAATGATCATTTCATAATTTATATAAGCATTGAATCATTATATTGTACACCTGAAACTAATATTGCATAGCAACTACACTTCAATGAAAAATAAAAACATTTAAAAATGCATTCGTTTATAAATATAATAAATATCTGTAAATTGCACACACCTATGCATATTGTAGTCACATTGTCCTTCAATTGTTTTTGATATAATATATTCTGGATATCGATTCCTTGTAGCACATATGGATCTACACGTTAATGAAGGGCTACATGGTATGGATGTGCTACAACTGACCTAGTCACTCTCTGTTAGATTTAAATTAACTTTCAATCATTTGCTAATGCAAACAATACATTGAAAGTTATAATTCTTTTAGTAAATAAAACACACAAAATAATATAAAAATGCCAATATTTTTTAATTTTTTTAATGTTTATTTATTTTTGACAGAGAGACAGAGAGAGAGTGTGAGCAGAAGAGGGACAGAGAGAGAGAGACACACACAGAATCTGACGCAGGCTCCAGGATCAGACCTGTCAGCACAGAGCCTGACACAGGGCTTGAACCCACAAACTGGGAGATCATGACCTGAGTGGAAGCCGGACGCTTAACAGACTGAACCACCCAGGTGTCCCAATAATTTTTAAGCTAAAAAGATAAAGCGGTATACCTGCCTTGATGAGCAGTGTGAAATGTGTGGAATTGTTGATTCATTATGTTTTATGCCTGAAAAGGCCATAACACTGTATATTGATTATACTTCATAAAAATTAATATTTTTTTTACAAAAGGTAAAAGCAGGCAATAGGCAGTTGGCTAAAATCACCCTGTCTGTGTAACTTTCTATGTTTGTAAGAAAAATATGATGAAAACTGTGTTTTGGAATATTCAGGCATACAATATCCAGATATATCTGAAATATCAAAAAGGGATTATTGACTATTAATATGAAATTAGTTATTTATGCATGGTATATATATAGTTATTTCATTATTTCATTACCCCATTCCCAAATAATGCAAAGTAATGAAATTGACTGTTGGTGATAATTTTGTCCACCTGTGATAGTTCTGAATTCACCCCAGAAATGTTTTAAGCATTCCTGGCCAATAGTGACAGATAGCACAGTGAAATTATGATGCACTTTTCTTAGATCTTTAATTTCTAGAGGTGAATCTATGACAATTAGTTCCATGAAAACATTTTTTAAAAATGAGTCCAAATAAAGCAATCCTTGTTTTTTTCTTTTTAAAAGATATACTACCAGATGAGAAACTACAAAGTTTTTCTCAACGAGTAACAGATACGCTGGTCAATAGCAAAAATCATTAAATGACATGAATGCATGGGAAAATACTTCCAGGAAAAATATCTTAAATAAAAGACAATAGACAATGCATTATGTGGAGAAACTAGAAATTGTGAAGAGGTCATACAAGTTATTTACCTTCGTCAACTGAGGTTGCCCGTGATTCGGCATTTGAATGAAAATAATTTTTCTGATGACTAATTTTGGGACTGAACACTCTGGTTAACATTCCAGGTATTTAAATGTTTTAATGATCAACTTGGAAACTTCCAGTTTTGTCTCACTTTGGTGTTAAATTAGACATTGGAAATTGGCTAGACCCTTACCTATATATTCTCCCATAATTATTAGAGTGCATACGTCAAATTTTAATGTTTCTGCCTTTGTTACTGATGGGGAATATTTTACTATCTACTGGGGAATAACATTAGTATGATGGTTTTGTGGGGGGTTGCTGTTATATGTTAGCAATGGATAGCACCTGCAATCTCCCAGCCCTTTAAAATAAACATCACACTGATTTACACCCTTCTTCTACATCCTTTGGAATATGTGATACTATCCTCATTAATATGTGGCATATGACTAAGGAAGCAGTTATATTTCTGAGATTCTTTTTCCACAAGCGCTGCCTCTATTTTATGCTTTTTTAAAACATGTTATTTTATGTATGAATGTAGGTATTTATGTACTTTTATACTTAAATACTTTTCGAGTGGGACTTGAACTCATGACAGTGAGATCAAGACCTGAGTGGAGATGAAGAGTTGGACACTTAACCAACTGAGCAAGCCAGGTACTCCCCTGCCCCCCCCTCCCCATTTTATACTTTCTTAATTAATAATGCTCCTTGGATATAGTCTCTGATTCAGTACACACATAAATGCATACCTGTAAATACATACACATACAAGGAAGCCTATGTATATATTTGTAGCTCACCAATTAGGAAAAGTATACATTTGAACCTATTGGTTTTGAGTCAAATTAGTACTGACAATCAGCATGTAATATAAAAAAACAAACTCATGGTCCTCAGTTTTCTTCCCCTCAGTCTTACATAAAGACAACTTAAACACATCCCCATATAATCCAACATCAAGGAGGTCTCAATTCCTTCAGAAAAGAAATAATTTTGTTTGGTCTGTTATTTCCACATTTATCCCAAGACTACTTTCCAAGTAGGGATTCACTATTTTCCTCTTGATATAATTTAATTTTCAATTATTTATTGAAAGTTTAAGAACCTGTAATTCTTAATTTTCAAGTAACTCACTTAAATCACTTTCATGTTAGTAAGACTAATTTCAAAACCTGTCTGAATATTCCCATCACTCTCCTCAAATGAAATAATAATCATGAAGTATTTGGTGGTCTGCCATCTTTTGGTTCTCTCAAAGTTTGAAATGTTCAGTTTTGAGGCTTCAACAATAAAGATAAATATGTAAATATATATGATAACTAGGGTATCAAACCCTTTCTCCATTTTTTTTTCTTGTTTCCTCATTTGAGAGAAAAAAAGGCAGTCTATCCACAATCAATAGACAGCACTTCTGTGGTTATTTGTGGATGTGTGTGGAGTGGAGAAACACGTGGGTCACCCAATGAACGTGTTCCCAATGTATTTTTTAATACATTTAAGGTCATGATTTTTAAATCTTTGCTGTTGATTTTGTTTAAAATGGCCTCCAAGTTTAGTGCTAAAGGGCTACCTAGTATTCTAAAATGTAAAATGGCTGTGATGTGCCCTATGATAAAAATACAGTTGACCCTTGAACAACATGGTGGTTACACTGACCCCCTGTACAGTCAAAAATCCATGTGTAAGTTTTGACTCCCCAGATTTTATCTACTACTAGCCTACTGTTGCCTGGAAGCCTTACTGATAACATAAACAGTTGATTAACACGTATTTTGTATGTGATATATATTATATTTGTGTTCTTACAATAAAGTAAGCGAAAGAAAAGAAAATGTTATTAAGAAAACCGTAGAGAAAATACATTTACAGTATTATACTGTATTCACTGAAAAAATAATCTGCATATAAACACGCCCACCTAGTTCAAAACCATATTGTTCAAGAGTCAACTGTACATGGGTCAGACAGGCTTTGTTCAGGAATTAATTTACAAATAGTACGTATTATACAGGCCCTGTAAATAGAAAAAGACATAAAACAAGGTCCTAGATTGATAGGCTGATGAAAATGTGACCAAGAGACTCACAGGAACCTAACTGTGTACTTGCCCTAAGAGCAATGGCTCAGTATTCGTGACTTCAGTGTTCACCTAAACTTTATAGAACAACTTCAAATAATGAGCATTGACTTTCTGTATATATATCATTTATCTATCTATATTAAAGACATTTTAGGGGCGCCTGGGTGGCTCAGTCAATTAAGTGTCCGACTTCAGCTCAGGTCATGATCTCGCAGTCCGTGAGTTCGAGCCCCGCGTCGGGCTCTGTGCTGACTGCTCAGAGCCTGGAGCCTGTTTTGGATTCTGTGTCTCCCTCTCTCTCTGACCCTCCCCCATTCATGCTCTGTCTCTCTCTGTCTCAAAAATAAACAAACGTTAAAAAAAATAAACACATTTTAAAAGTTTTGTAAAATACATAATTTTGTAAAATACAAATTAATTTTGTAAAAAAGCTGTGCACAAAGCATAAAACAAACACAAATTCATTTGATCTTCACCACAGAATTATGTCAACAAATGGTAAGATATGTCAATTAACTTTCAAAGACCATGTAGCTTCTAGATGACACAGCAAACTGGGCATCTCTTTGTCTGCAGAGTTTATATATTTTTTATTACAGCATGCTAACAGACCGATTTGTAAATTTAGACACTTCTACGTTCCTAAGTATGAATCACATTTTTGCATATGAAATTCAAACTCAATATTCCTCCTACCTCTCTTCTAAGTGGCTCTGTATGTTTTCCCCCCCATAATAACAACAACAACAAAAATCTCTAGCTATGTTTCACCTCATTATCTTAGGCTTGAAATCCTGATTAAATAATCTTCTCATTTCATATTCTGATCTCTAACTTTTCAATTCTTAATACCAGTTTTTAAGTTAGTTTTCCTATTTTCTTCTTCAAAAATCAAATTCTGCAGCTGCTTATAATTCCTCTGCAGGTGCCACCGATAATTATTCCCTATGGGTTTCTAGGACAATTCCACCAGGCTCATTTATCACATGCAATTACATCTATTCTACTTTTTAAATGTTTTTTGTTTTGTTTTGTTTCTGGTAGACTTACAAGAAACACCATTATATCAATTTTCAACTAACATCTGTGGATAAAAAGCATTATAATACAAAAGACATGTCTTCAGGGTGCAGCTCAACATTGTGTTTCTTTCTTCACTACTTAAATAGCACTACATTCATTTTATTGTCTTGAAATTTGGGAGGAAAAGGAAAGAAACAAAGCTTATTTTACCATGATAAAACTCGATAGAGTATGGTTTGCGATTAAGGACTTAAGGTTGGCAAGAGAGGGAATAAAGAATAGTGATTTCTTGTACAAAGTTCTCACAATAAAAAGCAGCTGGAGTTAGCTCTTTTTTTTTTAAGTATAAAAATAAGCAACAGAAGAAATCCCCTTTTAAACTCACTTCCAGTAACTCTAGGGCTTGCTCTTTGTATACTCTTCTTGAGAATGATGGATAATGACAAATAGGAAGAGATCTTGCTTTTCTGAGTATTTATGTCAGGCCTAATGTTAAGTCTTTAAAGACAAAGTGGTAACTATTTCAGCTCCGTGTGCTTACATGAAAATCTTTCTTTATAAATTGGTTTATAAGCCTTGGTTTTGTTTTTGTTTTTGTTTTTTTGTATAACAAGCCAGCATACTACTTTAATTAAGTCAGAGAGGAATGTTGCTTGAAATGTAATTAATTGTAAGAATCTGTTCTGGTAATGTTATGCCCAGAATTCGTGATCCCCAAATACCGCCAGGGAGCCGAGTCCGATGTAAAAGCAAAAGAGCCTTTATTGGAGCTAGCTCGAGCTCAATCCCCTACCTGCACCGACGCAGCGGTGAGATACCAGGGAGAGAGAGTGAGTTTCAAAAGGACAAAGGTTTTATTGGGGCCTGGGGGCAGTTGGTGAGGTAATGGCTATGGCCTCAACCGATTGGCTGGGGAAGGGTCCTGGGGAAGGGTCCAAGTCCTGTTAGGCAGGTGAGGGGGGGTTAGTCAAGGGGAGGAGGTGTGGTCAAGGTGAAGGACACAGAACAAGATGGAGTCAGCTGGCGTAGGCCCGCCCTTTCAGTAACAGATTCACAATGCAGTTTTATGAGATGCTTAGCTGAATCAGCAGGACAAATTTTGCATCAAGATATCTTGAGAATCTGGATTAGAAACAGAACTCCTTTTTTTCTTAGCAGAATGGTAAAAATTGGGAGAGTTGTTAGCATAAGAGCCTAATAAAGTTGGTCTGTATGTGTAAATTCAGAATCAAAGAGATAAAATATTTTTAGAGAAATTCCAAGAATCCAAAAGGAAAGCTGGGTTTGGGACTTTGAAAATTAAGGCAGGTATATAATATGGGAGGTTCTTCGAGAGAGAATTTTTGTTGATGAAAGTGTTTCCAACTAACTGGGGGAGATGGAGAACTTGAAGAATCAGTTTGTATAAGTTAGTTTATAAGAGACTGTTGGAGTATCTGCTGGAAGAAAATATAAGATGTATTTGTGAAGTTTCTGAAAGCACATGGGTGAGAGTCAAAGATATAAATGACTAGAAAACAACCCACCTCCAACACTGTGACATACAGTTTGAGACCAATGGAGAGTTGCTACAGGAGGAAGCTGAAGAAATCCTTGCAATCAATTCCTCCAGGAAGGCACCCCAATGGGCAGAAACACACTCTGAATCTGAGGTGCCAGAGTATGACAAAATGGAACACAAGTATTTTACTACTTGTGAACAATTTAGAGGATGGATTTATTACCTGAAATTCTGACAGAACTTGGAGACAGCATCCTTTTGAAATAACTGGTATTCTGGTGGTCATCATATTATTAGTAAGAGCGATGGCGCACCCTTGAGCAGATGTGAAGGAGCATCTCTGAGGGTGGCAATCTGTTTCAACAACTCATAGTACATCTTCTGTGGACAGTTCAAGGTTGGTGCTGAGGCCTGGAGTGAGAGAACTGACACTTAAGTGGCTTTCTGCTCCAGGGGGTTGCCAGATATTTGAGGAATTGTTGAAGCTTCTCTTAGATAGGACTCTAATTAATGAGAAGAAATGATCAAACACCAGTTGTCTGGAACTTAATGAAAGATTAAGCAAAAGAACATGTTGCTTGAAGAGACAATTTTAAAATCCAGGTATCACAGGCAACATCTAAAGCTCGAGGAATTAAAATAATCTCCCTACTAGGATCTAATCTACATTTGTAAATTTGTAAATTTACATTTGTAAATTCCACCACTCTAACTACCAGAAAAACCCATGCCGACACAGGTGAAAACCTGGACAGCTCAGAGTTCAACTTGTTTCTCATATTGCAACAGACTATAACAACTCCTTTTATATTGTTTGTGATATAACTTTGTGTCTAATTTAATTTTCTCTGAATTCCCAGTTATTCTTATCAAAATCATCCACATGTAGTTTTGTCTTCTTAAATAATTTTATAATGCAGAATAATGTATAAACATATTTTAATTCTTCTTATGTATTTTCAGGTTCACATTCCTCTAACAGAATGCAATATACTAATGATGCTGGGTTATATTTTAATAGGGCATATATATTCTTGGAGTCTTAACGATTTTCTACACTATGACATTGAAATGTTATAATTAGGTACTATAGGTAATTACAACTTTGCTTTGTCACCTGGTACCAACTTCCATGAATGTTAGTCTATGCCCACAAGGAGATTTATACACTCAATAAGGTGTGCAAAGGGCACACCCATTATTTAGCACATTGTAGCTGTTTTGATACATAAATGGTTGCCACAAAGAAAAATAGGCTAACCATTGATAAAGGTGACATTAAATTTACCAAAATTAACACTATACAGAGTCATTTTGAAAAGAAAAGCACTGACCCATTACTGTATTTTCAGCTTCTAATATACACAGAATGAAACATTTTCTATGGCGTATAATTAAGACTGTTTTCAATTTTTTTTTTAATTTTTTTTTCAACGTTTATTTATTTTTGGGACAGAGAGAGACAGAGCATGAACGGGGGAGGGGCAGAGAGAGAGGGAGACACAGAATCAGAAACAGGCTCCAGGCTCTGAGCCATCAGCCCAGAGCCTGACGCGGGGCTCGAACTCCCGGACCGCGAGATCGTGACCTGGCTGAAGTCGGACGCTCAACCGACTGCGCCACCCAGGCGCCCCAAGACTGTTTTCAATTTTAATAGCAGTAACATTTTTCAACATTGCTCTGATAATTCATCAAAGATAAAACAAAAATTTTTACCAAAGGGTATTTTTGCTTCCAGTTAAAATGTAGATACTTCCAACATAACATCACTCCCAAAGCAATGAGAATACCATGGGATAAGCTATGAAATCATAATGTTTAAAACTATTAAAGATTTTAGATGTAAAAAGAGATAGATTTAAATCCAGAAATAAACAAGATGCATGGCCGGCCTAAATCACTGAGCAATAGTGGGAGAAAGAGCAAATCTGCCATTGACTGGGATAAGGAGAAGCCAGGCACACTTTTAATGAACTTTCGATGGCTGCATGTGGATTGTCTAATGAATTAGAACCCAAGTGGAAAGACAGAAACCCTCCTCCTACCCACCAATTCTGTCCCACAGGGTCTTCACTGTATATGTGGGATAAAGTGAGGTAGAGAAGAAATGAAAGTAATCACTGAAGCCCCCTACCCAAAGGCACAAAGAATCTTCCTGAAAGCACATCAACAGCCTACTAACTACAAGGGGAGAGGGCACCTAAGTGAAGCCCAATCACTTACATGTGTGCTAGGCCTCCACCCCCAGTGGCAGTGGAAAAAGAGCTTTCACCAAAGGCACTGCAATTCATGAAGGTGGGGCCAAACACTCATGTTAGAGAGCGAAGAGAAATATCTAGTGATCCAGAAAGCTGGAAACAGTGCTATCAAGTACAGAGAAATCAACTGTGGTTTGGAAAACTGATCAATGGACTCTAAAACACGAAGAGATCTCCAGAGTCTTGCCAATACTCAGATCCCAAGACTGGCTATAAAAAAAGTTCAAATCCTGCCTGAAAAATAGTCATAGTCAAATCTAGTTGTGAAGTGAGTCTAACTAAAGCAAACAAAGTTCAATAGCACCTCACCTACTCACTGGATTCACTTAGATCCTACAGTAGTAATCTGACATTTTCTTTTCTTGTATGACTATCATTTACTTCTGTTCCTACCATTCTATCACATATACCATGGCAGGAAGGCAGTCAACAATTATGACCCATGAAGAAACAGGGAACGTGATTCATATTCAAAAGGGAAAAACAGACAATGGGAGCAAATTCTTAGATGACCTGGAAGTATGAACTAGAAGATTTAGAAGCTGGAAACTGGTAGAGTTGGAGGAACCTGAGCCTACCTCATCACACGAATACAACTGGTTAACACTGACATCAGCATAAATAACCTGAAAAATGACCTGAAAACTGGCAGAACAAACTCTACAACTGAAGGTAGACAAGAGGCCACAGAGAAGAAGGTAGAAATGCAGAGATGCAGTTTGGGAGCAAAAGAGTTGTGGCCATCCACACCGGGAGGAAGCTAGGGTCACAGAGAAGGACAAGAGCCAGACTATCACACCAGGGTGCCTACATGGGGAAGACAAATCCCCCTAACATTTGTTTTTGAAAGAAAGAGGGGCTGAATTTCTTGAGTTCTTACAACCAGTGGGACATAAAAAGCCTAGAATTAAAAAACAAACAAAACAAAAATGGTAGGCCTCCATCTAGAGCTCAGAGGGCACTAGAAAGCTGGGCCCTGCCCTTAAATAGACAGCATGATAAACAGCCAGGTTCAGTATGGAAGCAGCAGTTTGAAAACTGACTGGGCCACAAGGGAAGGAAAGTGATTTTCTCATCTCAGAGCCTGTCCTGGAAGACAGGCATCACAGGGAGACACCTCCAGGAACAAAGGTGCTGGCACACTGCATTTTCCTCACCCATCCTTCATAAACAGTATAAGCACAGCCACCTGCAGAAACCAGCACAGTGCCCACATTCACTACCTATCTTAGACCAAGCCCTGCCCCCACATGCTTCTGAGGATCTGCCCTTTCAAGTCATGCATGCCTGCCTCATGTTGGCATTGTGGGTCCCCTCCTCCAAAAAAACAGTCTCAAACTTTGCCAATACCAGATCTCCCAACCTGCACCTTTTGTGAGACCTTGGTTCTGGTGGCAGAGGCATCAGGTCTCATTTTTCAAGGAGACTAGTGCACATCTTGTTAAAATGCATCCCACTAAGCCAGGGACCAAACGCTGCTCACAACAGGCAAAGAGGGTTTCTGCAGACAGTGGGACTTAAGGAAAAAGAGGCGAGGACTCAACAGCAGAGCACACACAAGACACATAGAAGACATTCCCTGAAGCACCAGGGCCTGGGAAACAGAGGACACTGCAATGCAGGACACTATAGGACCTCTTCATCAGGCCAGTACCTTCAAGAGCAGGAGATGTAGATGGCTTTCCTAACACACACAGACAGACACAGAGAACTAGACAAAGTGAAGAGACAAAGGAATATGTCCCAAATGAAAGAACAGGACCAAACCACAGGAAGAGATCTAAATGAAAAGAATTAAATAATATGGCTGATAGAGTATTTCAAGTAATGTCCACAAAGATACTCACTAGACTGAAGAAAAGAATGCAGGGCGTCAGTGAGACCCTAGGCAAAGAGATAAAAAAGAACCAATCAGAGATGAAGAGCAACATAAATGAGATTAAAAATACATTTGATGGAATAAGTAACTGGCTAGAGAAAACAAAACAATGAATTAATGGCCTGGAAGACAGGGCAATGGAAAGTAACTAAGTTGAGGAAATGAGAGAAAAAAACATATATGCAAATTGTGAATAGTCTTAGGAAACGCAGTAACTTCATCAAGCATAGTAACATTGGTATTATAGGGATCTGAGAAGCAGAAGAGAGAGGAAAGAGGGCAGAAACTTTACTTGAAGAAATAATAGGTGAAATCTTCCCTAATCTAGGGAAGGAAATAGACATCCAGATCCTGGAGACACATAGATCGCCCAACGAAATCAATCTTAGGAGGTTCACACCAAGAAACATAGTAAGTAAAATTGCAAAAACTAGTGATAAAGAAAAATAAATAAAATCAACAAGAGAAAGGACAGTTACATATAAGGGAACCCCCATAAGACTATCAGCAGAGTTTTCAGCAGAAACTTTCCAGACCAGAAGGGAGTGGCATGATATAGTCAAAGTGCTGAAAGGGAAAAATCTGTAGCCAGGAATACTCTGTCCAGCAAATGTATCATCGAGAAAAGAAGAAATAAAGAGTTTCTCAAATGAACAAAAGCTAAAGGAGTTTCATGACCGCTGCAAGAATTATTAAAGGGGGCCTTTTGAATAGAAAGGAAAGGCCATAAGTGAGAGTATGAAAAGTTAAAACACAAAACACAAAACAATAAAAGTTAAAAACAAAAAAACAATTAAAAAAAAGTATTGCTGTAACAGTCAGTCAAGAGATTCATAAAATAAAATGATGTAAAATATGACACCATATACCTAAAACATGATGGGGGAGAGGACTAAAGAATGTGTTCACACTTAAATGACAACTTCATATAGACTACTATATGCACAAAAGTTTAAATACCAATCTATTGGTAACCACAAATTAAAAAAAAAATCTAAGTAATATTTATACAAAGAATAAAAATAGAATCCAAGTATATCACTACATAAAGCAAACAGACCAAAAAAAAAAAAAAAAAGAGGAAGACAGGATCACCAAAAAACCACAAAAGCTACCACAAAAAAATGTAATAAAATGACAAGAAATATATGTCTATCAATAATTATTTTGGCTGTAAATGGACTAAAAGCTGCATTCCAAAGAATAGGGTAGCAGAGTGGATAAAAAAATCAAGATCCATCTATATATTGCCTACAGGAGACTCATTTCAGACATAAAGACACCTGCAGATTGGAAGTGAGGGGACAGAGAAGCATTTGTCATGCAAATAATAATAATAATAATAATAATAGCAGCAATACTTATATCTGACAAAACAGATGTTAGAACAAAGACTATAACAAGAGACAAAGTAGGACACTATATAATAATAAAGGGCACAATCCAATGAGAAGATATAAAAATTATAAATAAATATGCAACCAACATGGAAGAGCCCAAATACATAAAATAATTACAAACATACAGGAACTCACCAATAGTGATACAATAGTAGTAAGGGACTTTAATACTCCACTACATCAATGGACACACCATCCAAACAGAAAATCAACAAGGAAACAGTGGCTTTGAATGACACACTGGATAAGATAGATTTAACTGATATATTCAGAACATTCTACCCTAAAACAACAGAATGTACATTCTTTTCAAGTGCACATGGAACATTCTCCAGGATAGATCCCATAATAGGACACAGAGCAACTGTCATCAAATTCAAAAAGATCAGCCATGCCATGTATTTTTATGCCCACAATGCTATGCCACTAGAAATCAGTCTCAAGAAAAACTCTGAGAAGACCACAAATACAGGATAAATAACATGCTACTAAACAATGAGTGGATCAACCAAAAAATCAAAGAGGAAATCAAAAATATACAAGGAGACAAATGAAAATGAAAACACAATGGTCCCAAATCTGTTCGATGCAGCAAAATCTGTTCTAAGAGGGCAGTTGATAGCAATCACAGGCCTACCTCAAAAAGCAAGAAAAACAAAACAAAACAAAACACCTAATCTTACACTACAAGGAGCAAGAAAAGAACAATAAACTAAACCCAACATCAGCAGGAGGAAAGAAAAAATAATGATTAGAACAGAAGTAAATGATATAGAATCTGAAAAACAAAAGAGCATGGCAGATCAATGAAACTAGGAGCTGGTACTTTGAAAAGACAAAAACACTGATAAACCTTCAGCCACACTCATCTAAAAGTGAGTGAGTGAGTGAATGAATGAATGAATGCATAAATAAATAGAAAGGAGCAAAATAAACCAAATCAGAAATAAAAGAGGAAAATAACAACCAACACTGCAGAAATATAAAAAAATTTTAAGAGAATATAATGAAAACTTATAAGCTAACAAACTGGACAACCTACAAGAAATGGATAAATTTCAAGAAAAAGATAATCTACTAAAAGTGAAGCAGGAAGAAATAGAAAATTAGGGCAGAATGATTACCAGTAATGAAATTGAATCAATAATCAAAAAACTCCCCCCAAAAAAATCCAGGACCAGAAAGCTTCACTGGTGAATTCTACCTAACATTTAAGAAGAATTAATACCTGTTCTTCTGAAACTATTCCAAAAAAGTAAAAGAGGAAGGAAAACTTTCAAATTCACTCCGTGAGGGTGTCATCACCCTAGTACCAAAAGGAAATAATGACACCACAAAAAAAGACAAGTACAGGCAAATGTCTCTGATGAACATAGATGCAAGAATCATCAACAAAATAGTAGCAAACTGAAACCAACAATACATTTAAAAAAAAAAAAAGCATTCACCATGATCAAGCGAGAATTATTCCTGGATACAAGGATGATTCAATATTTGCAAATCAATCAGTGTGATACATCACACCCAAGAGTGAAGGAATAAGAACCATATGATCATTTTAGTTGATGCAGGAAAAAAATCATTTGATGAAGTACAACATCCATTCACCATAAAAGCCCTCAAGAAAGTAGAGATAGAGAGAACATAACTCTCTATAATAAAGGCCTTATATGAAGAACCCACCAGCAAACAACATACTGAATAGGGAAGAACTGAGAGCAGGTCAGGAACAAGCCAAGAGTGTCCACCCTCAGCACTTTTATTCAACATACTCCCAGAAATCCTAACCACAGCAATTAGACAACAAAAACAAATAAAATGCATCCAAATTGGTAAAAAAGTAAAACTTTCACTCTTTGCAGATGTTATAAAACATGTAAAAAACCCTAAAGACTCCACCAAAAAACTGCTAGAATGGACAAATAAATTCAACAGTCACAGGATACAAAAATCATGTGCAGAGATCTGTTGCATTTCTATACACTATTAATGAAGCAGCAGAAAGATAAATTAAGGAATCACATCAGGCTTGCTGCTGTCAGCCTGTCAGCACGGAGACCACTTCAGATGTGCCCTTCTCTCTCTGCCCCTTCCCCACTTGCATTCTCTCTCAAAAAGAAATCAACATTTAAAAAAATCTTTAAGAAAATAGATTACCATGATCTAGCAATCACACTACTGGGTGTTTACCAACAAAGTGCAAAAACACTAGTTCATAAGGGATACATGCACTCCTATGTTTATAGCAGCATTATTTACAAAGTGAAATTATGGAAGCAGTCCAAGTGTCCATCGATAGATGAATGGATAAAGAAGAGTGGTATATTCATATAATAGAATATTACTCAGCCATAAAAAAGAATGAAATCTTGCCACTTACAACACCATGGATGGAGCTAGAAAGTATAGTGCTAAGTGAAATGAATCAGTAAGAGAAAGACAAGTAAGTACCTTAAAAAAAACAAACAAGTAGGAACTAGAAGATAAAGATTTTAAGCAATTAGAATAAATATGTTAGAAGAGCTAGGAAAAAAAGCCAGGTAATAAAAACATAACAGTCACATATAACACTACATATAAAAGGAAACAAATAAATGCAAATACTACAAAGATTATAATACTGCAAACAAAATTCATTGAATTTAATCCTATTCTAATTTGCAGGTGATCACAAATATTATTTAAACTGAAAACACACATAAAGCATATTTTGTGAGCAGGGTTTCTAAGATTTGTAGAATTAATATATGAATAATTGGAGAACCAGCAAAAAATAGGGGATAAGGGAGAACATTTTTGAAGAGATAATGTCATAATTACCCAAAATTGATGAGAAACATCAAGCCACAAATTTAAGAAGCTCGTCGAAACTCAAAATTTAAAAGCAAAGAAAATCATACTTAGGCACATCTTAATTGAAACTTGTAAAAAAGTAAGTCAACTGCAAAAAAATATGAAAAGTGTCAAGAGAATATAGAGATTTATATGTGATATAAATAATGACCATCTTCAGAAACAGAGGTCACAGGGGGAAAATGCCATTTTTAAACGATGTGAGAACAAATAAATTAGTAAACCCTTCCCAATTTAGAATTCTATATCTAAAAAATATATTCTTCAAAAAATGATGCGAAGTAAATGTATCTTCATATCATCAAACTTGAAAACAGTCCTATTCCTGGAGACTAGCAGTGTAAGAAAAGGTGCGGAAACCTAGATCTATATGAAGAAATGAAAGACACCGTACAAGTAATATTTATGAAATATTCTTTTAAATAACAATGTTTTTTCTTATTGTAATATATAGCGTGGTAGGCAGAATAACGCCTTCCCACCATTTCCAAGTTTTAATCCTCAAAATTTGTGAATAGGTGCAATTGCGTGGCAAAAGTGAATTAAGATAGATGGAATTCAATCTGCTAACGAGAAGATGTTTAAATACGATCATCCAGGAGAAACCAATTTAATCACAACAGTTCTTAAAAGTGTAACTCTTACATCAGAGTAGCCCTCAGAGTCAGTGTCAAAGTGATCTGTTAGGAGAAAAACGATCAGCCATTGCCAGCTGTGAAGACTGAAACAGGGCAGGGTCACAAGCCAAGAAAAGCAGGGAGTTCAGGAAGTTGGAAAGGACCAGACTTGTGCTTACATGGGCAGCTTGAAGCCTGATTCCAAGCCGAGGCTGCAGCTTAGTGTTAGTTATGGAAGTTCAGGAAGTTGGAAAGGTTAAGAAAACAGATCCTTTCTTAGAGCCTCGAGCAGGAACACAACCCTGTTGAAACCTTGATTCTAGCCTAGAGAACCCCATTTAGGATGTCTGACCTCATGACAGAGAATAAATTGGCATCATTTTAAGCCCCTAGCTTTGTCCTCATTCTGCACAGAGTGGGTGGAAGAAAGATCAATCAATATGCTACTGTAAATTGCTCCCTTGTCAATGGTAAACCAGCATAATCATATCTGAAGGTTGATATTTTCATAAAGATGCATATTGTAATTAATAAAGGGGTAGAGACAACCATAAATATAATAAGTAAACATGTTTTATCTGAGAGGGCATTAAGTGCTACTGAAAAAAAAATCCCAAGAGAAAGGGCTAGGAAATTCTAAGGATAAAATCTGTGATTTTCAATAAAGTTATCAGAACAGCTACTGTGGAGAAGTGACATTTAAGCAAAGCCTTAGAAAATGCTAGAATTTTAGCTCTGGGATATCTGGGCAAAAATCCTCCCAGATAAAAGGCACAGCCAGAGCAAATCTGTAAGATGTGTGGGGTCCTGGCATGTTAGATAAAGAACAAACAGCCCAGGGTGGCTGAACTGAAATGATCCAGGGAGGAGAGTAGCAGGAGTGGAGGTCGAAGGTTACTGAGAGGTCAGACAGCATAGAACTGTAGAGGCCCTTTCTTTTCCAGTGTATAAAAGGGATTATGCTCCATTAAGAACCAGAATCATGGGGCATCCGGGTGGCTCAGTTGGTTAAGCATCCGACTTTGGCTCAGACCATGATCTTGTCATTCATGAGTTCGAGCCCCACATAGGGCTTTCTTCTGTCAGAACAGAGCCTGCTTTAGATCCTCTGTTCCCTTCTCTCTGCCCATCCCCAACTTTCTCTCTCTCTCCTCTCTCTTTCAAAAATAAATAAGCATTAAAAAAAAAAAGGAGCAGACTTGTGCTTACATGGGCAGCTTGAAGCCTGACTCCAAGCCTAGGCTGCAGCTTAGTGTTAGTTATGGGAGACAATACAGAAAGAAGGTAAGTGCCTAATTAATTGTTACTCATCTCATAAGTTACAGTCCCACAAATGGAAAACCTTCCTTTTATTCGTATGATAATATCTTTGCAGGCTTTTGATAGGAGAGTTATGTTAACATATAAGGATCCAGTATGTTCTGAGACAGAATGTTCTTTAATATAAAGTTTCGATATTGTTCTTATGACATGGAAACTAAGTCCTTATTAGCAAATTTTTAACAAAATATTCTATCGTAAAATGTGAAGCGTCACAATGGTGATACAAATTTTCATGTTAGCAGTTTCCTAATAGACCATGAGGTATTCATTGAATGTAGATAAATGCTATTTAACAACACGGCTGTTAAATAATTTAAAAAGTTTAATGTTATAGGGAAATAAATGAATATTCAGTGTCCTAATCTAGCAATATTAAATGATTTTCCTTTAATAGACATTTTTGTACTTAAAATCAATTATCTTAGGAATAATTGTGATCCTTACCCATAGTCTGTATGTCAGGGGTGACACTGATAAATATGCCACCAAAAATCTTTTGTGTGATAAAAAAAAATTTCCTTCTTCAATATGTTGTTTTTCTAACATTTTCATTTTCGAGTGAAATATCCCAGTTTGTAAGTACTGCCTTCATTCATTTGGCACTATGCTAGTTTCTAGGGGTACAACAGTGAATAAACATAGGACAGGCTCCGTACCTATCTCACTTGTACCTTAAAATCTATACTCAGATGCTATGGTTCCATAGTTCGGCATCAAGATTCTTGGTTACGTGTAATTCTCTTACCTTTCCCTCTTGAAGAATATCTAATATTTGGCAATAGACCAGAACACAAAAAATAAATATTACTCATTAGAAGAGATCACGAAATGATTACAATCTAAACCTGCTATGTAATGAGTACAATGCCACCTTTATTCTCCACTTGGCTTTTGTCACATGGCTACATGTACAAGTTACATGGCTTTTGTCATCAGGCTACACTAATCACGATCTACCATTTTACATTGTTTGTGTTCTTGTATCTCCCCCCCCCCCCCACCAGATTTCAGTACATCAGTAGAATGACACCTCAGTATTTTCTTGTTTCTGACAGAGAATCAGTACCTGGTCGTTTGTCAGTCATCACAGGAAAGTTTTGGATCTGGAAAGACAAAGATTCCACAGAAAGACAAAGAGATTCTACTGACTTGTGCCCTGCAACCTCTAGGGACCTCTCAGGATAGTGTTAAGTAGATGGTACATTTACCTTCTTAGGAAAAAAAAAAAAAAAAACAGTAAAAAACCTTCCACATGGAATCCTTTGGGAGGGGCTATTGTCCATATGCATTTTGCTTTGCTGTCCATATTTATATTTCTTTGCCTCTTGATAAGATTCTGACATATGCTAAGGTGGGAACAAGATGTTCAACTCATTAAGCCTATCCTACATCTAGAAAGAGAGAGACAATGTTTTTTATTACATTCATGTGCTTAGGTCAAGTAGTGTGGTCCTTTGGAATAACAAAACACAACAGAATGCTCCAGAGAAGGGTCAAACTGATGACTGTGATATTGATGGATTAAACTATTAGATATATAAAGGTTATTTGTCATCCTACTCCTGCCATTTAAATGAGTAAGGACTGAGAGAAGAGTTTATATCAGCTAAAGGGTAAATAAACCAGCAAAGTAATTTTCAAGTCGTCATTTCATTTGGACTAGCAAAGCCAAAAGAATGTGGTATTGTGTGCTGGTAAAGATATTTACCAAATAAAATTAAGGAAGAACAGAGGAGAATCTTATAAAATAGGTGCAAATGTGCTATAACCCCACTGAGGTCAGAGTATATTTAAAATCGTTCAGATTGGTATCAGTCAAAACCAACTAGGTGATGCTGTAAGTACAAAATAATTCCGAAACCTCACGGGCTTAAAAATCACAAGTTTATCTGTTCTTCATGCTATGTGTCTTTAAACCAACTCTATTCTTACAGAGATTGGTTGCATATTTGTGTTTGTACAATTGCAGAGACTGAAAGAAGGCATATGGTGAACCATGTACTGAATGGTAAGGCTCTGTACAAAATTAGTATAAGCCATTTCCACTTTCACGTTACCCACTAAAACAAGTGGCAAAGTCACAATTCAATGACTGCAGAGAAGTTCAGTGCCAGCATCAGCACCAAAATATCTGGTAAACACTGTTAATGACTCCTCATGACTCTGATCACCAACTTTGATTTGGAAATATATATCTTTATCTTTAGTTTTCTTTGGAAAAATAATTACCATTATACCTCTACCAAAGCAAGGTTAATATATCAAGGTTAACATTTTAAGATGTTTCATCTATCTCTGTAAAATTATTATGCTTAAAGCATTTAACATGACACCTTCTTCACAAACATTTAAGTATACAATACGTTATTGTCAACTACAGGCACAATGTGGTAGAGCACACGACTAGAACTTTATTCATCTTCCACAACTGAAATTTATGCCCATGGAATGCCCATCTCCTATTTTCCTAATGGATGGATATAATTTCAGTTTGTGAGCTAAACTTAGGTATTTTTCTTTCTTACCATGATGGATGTTAAGTTTTCTTTTTCTGCATTTGTGGTATTAAAGATAATATTCAATGAAGTTTTACCTACCTATCTGTTATTTCTATAGAGATATCTAGAGATAAAATTGCTAGACAATGTGTTTGTCCATTTTTATTTTTAACAGACACAGAAAATTACCTCCCTAAAACTTGTTAAATTAGTTTGTCTGTCAACAGTAAAAGAGTCACATGTTTCCATTTGTTTAAATTGTGGAAAATTTTATGTGGTCATCATTCACCTTGGGATTTTGAAATTTTTAAACTGGAAACAATGATCTCAGTTGTGTCAAGGTTTAAAATCAGCTTTCACCCTTTTTTGTTCTGTTGGAAAACTCAGGGCAAATAAATTCTATGAACAAAACAACTAACTAAAAAATATCTTTTTGGTAACAGTGACATATGCAAATTTAAGATTTAGAAGTAACCAGATTTGGTACGAAAATATTAATATCTAAAGAGCAATGGCTAATTTTTATTGACTAAAAATTAGTGAAAGGATTTAACCTAGACATAATTTGGATTGAGAAATTTTCACCAGCAGAAATCCTACTTGGCTGAAATAATGACATCAAGGAAACTGATGAGGTTTTGGGGGGACAGTGGGGTGTGTGGGGTCTGGAGCCGATGACCAAGAAAGAATTCTTGAAGACGTCTTTGGTGCACAAAAAGGTCATTTTATGAAAGCACTGGGACAGGACAGGTGGGCAGAAAGAGCTGCCCTGGACCTTGAGGAGACTGGTTATACACTATGTAGTAGGGGGAGGTAATATCCTAGGGAAGTTTCCATTCAGATTTTCATATGCTAAAGAAGACTCCCAGGATACTGGAGGCCTAGCTATTGTTAAGCTAAGGTTGGTTTTCCCTGTAGCAAAGCATTAACATTAAGACAGTAGGGAGTTAACTGCAGGCCTCAAGTATTTGTCAATGGGCTGCAGGGTGTAAGGAATTTAGTTCTATCTGCCATTTCCTTCTGCCTTTGTTCCCTACATCACTATGGAGGGGTGATGGAGACTTAGGTCCTGGGGACTATGATCTCTATCAGTTAACCATTTGTTTTTCCCCTTTCCTTTGTTCTTGGGCAGCCAAGATTGCCCCAGGAGTGTCACACATATCCCATCTGGGGCAGGGTGGGTGGGGAGAAGGTTTGAAGCCAGTCAGCTTGCCTTACGTACCCTCAGGAGAAACTACAATGGCAAAAATAATATTTTGGAAAAACTAATATGCTCTGAAGAAACAATCAGGAAACCAAATATTTGAAATTTATACTAAAGGAATCCATCCTGAGGAAAATAATTTCAATGACATCAGAATGGAATTAAGTGGGAACATATAATGGTGCTATTTAAAAAAAGAGACTAAGTGAAATTGGCTTAATTTCACTGGGGAAATACACAGTTTCACTGAAAATGGGGTATATCAATTTTGGTATAAATCCCAACATCCGAATTCCGAAGGAAAAGGATTTCAATACACTTACTACAAATTGATCTCTACTTCTACGAAGGTGAGGTAGAAAATACTGAAATGAAAATATGGGTATGGTCATATCCAAGCAAATATACAGTTATGGAAGTTTTAATAACTTATATATTCACTATTTAGAACCCATATACTTTAAAAAACTTTGAAACATTTTCTGTAAAGAAATAATATATTTCAGACTGATTTTGAAAGCTCAAATAATGACCACTATAGGAAATAGGTGTGTATAAATAGATTTCGGGCTTTTCTTACACTCAATGTGGTTATTACTTTTGTTCACAAGTTCTAACTCTGAGAATTCAGGCACATACAAATTGAGTTACACAGTTTGATGTTCTGAACAAAATATCAAACCTGCTTTCTAAGATAATCAAACTTTCCCAATACTAAATTCTGAAAGTAATGTGTTCCCTGGGTACTCATATGAATGACAAAGAACAGGATAATGGACAATCTCCTCAACAGCAGCTTATCAGCAAAGCTAGAAGCATTCTTCATACCTCCATTTATTGACTCTAACCTTAATAAAAGCCAAGGGTATAACATTAAAAATCATGCAATGATGGCATTTCTGCAGAAATCCCTGCCCAAGTTCATGCCCATCAGGTAAGCATTTTTATAATCCAACTTGATGAAATGGTCAAGTTTACACTAATTTGAGATGTGATGGATAGAGGTCTTGCACTTTGGTTATCTTTCTTGAATATCAGTCTTATTCTTTACATGAAAGAAAGTAATTTCAAGTTTAACCTCTTTGACTTGAGCCAGGAGCACAGGGGTTCCAGATTGCTGAAAGAGTAGAGCAAGCATTTTACAACAGAGATTAAAGAGTATAATTTATAGTCTCCACAGATAGAGTGTGACAGAGAGATGGACCAGCATTTTCTCAATGAGTTTTAGGTCATTTTAAAATATGTCCAACTGAGGTCACATGCTGTAGGTGAAAATTTGAATTATACACAAACTTCAGAGTTGCTCCCACAAAACTTTTCTTCTACGAATAAAACTAAAAATTATATTTTTCCAAATATTCCATATATCATTCGTTGGAACCAGCATCCCATTAGACCCTCAAGACAGACACAGGATAGATTTAAGTTAGATTTCTAAATTTCCCCCTCCTTTATTCTCTACTTGTAATCGATAATCAATTTCCAATAAGTTCATCTCTTAAGAATATGTTTATGATATTTCTTTTTCTTCCCCACTCACACAGTCCTCATTGATCCTTCGATTACTATTACAAGAGACTATCTATGCTCCATCTTTTCCACCAGAGAGGTCTTTAAGACATAACCATTGATCAACACTCATTGACAGAAACTTTCGATGTATTTTCCCAGCCATCAGGCAAATGGCTACAATCATTGTCCTGGTATAGGAGAACTTAATGACATATGATAATATCTTCACTTTCAAACCTAACGCTATCTACTATAGAATTATGTGTTACCTCAGCTTTTCTACATTTCCTCTATTTATAGGCATAGCCTTGTCTTTCTAGAAAAGTACTAGAAATTACTTAAGATTTTTTTAACTCTTTTTGAGAGAGAGAGAAAATGAGCAGGGGAGGGGCAGAGAATCCTAAGGAGCAGGGGAGACACAGAATCCTAAGCAGGCTCCAGGCTCTGCGCTGTCAGCACAAAGCCCAACGCGGGGCTCAAATCCATGAACGCGAGATCATGACCTGAGCTGAAGTCAGACACCAAACCAACTGAGCCACCCAGGTGCCCTGAAAAGTCCTAGAAATTATTAAAGACAATGCTCCAATGGCTTCTGTGTGAGATTCCTTTTCTGAAACTTCACACAGAGGCAATTGTGTGTGTGGTTACAGTAACAGTAAAATAATGAATGTCACTTGTCAACAAAAATGAAGCATAGTTCATTTGAGGATTATTTTTGTAAGAAAGATTAGGAACTTTCCATAGATGGTCATATGAGGTAGGAAAAACTCAAGGAGATTAATTTAAAGTGGATTGTATTTTAGTGTGATAACAGAGATAAGATTTGGTAAAAAAAAAAGCCACTATAAGTAATATTTATCAGTTAATGGAAGTGGGGATTAAACAGATTCTACACATGGGGGAGAATTTTCAATATGGTAGACTCTGGGGGTTGAGGTAGATTTTCAATAAAACTGATGATGGGCAAGTTCCAGGACCCAGGTTCTACCCAAAGCTTTCATCTTTTTATTTGCAGTGCTGTACTCTTTTACTTAAAAACAGCCCATAAAAGTGTGTAAGCTCCAGACCCTGAAAACCTTGACAAAAAATAGAATTAAACCAAACAAAAATATAGGAGGCTTCCTTTCTATGTGTTTGCCGGTTTCCTTGAACTTTGACCATCATAGTTTTCTGTTCATGCTTAGAGGTGAGTAGTACAGAGGAAAAGATTTCTTTTTTTATAATTAAAAAATTCATTTGTGGGGCACCTGGGTGGCTCAGTCCATTAAGCATCTGACTTCGGCTCAGGTCATTATCTCATGATTCATGGGTTCAAGCCCTGTGTTGGCCTCTGTGCTGACAGCTCAGAGCCTGGAGCCTGCTTTGGATTCTGTGTCTCCCTCTACCTCTGCCCCTGCCCTGCTCACACACTCTCTCTCTTTCAAAAATGAATATTAAGAGCAAATTTTAAAAATACATAAACATAAAAATAAAAATTCATTTGCTGATGAAGCAAACAATAAGAATCAGAGCATCAGTTTTTAGGCAACAGATGTGTTTCTGTGGGTTTCTTTTCAACTTTCTCTCTCTCTCTCTCTTTCTCTCTCTCTCTCTCGCTCTCTGTGGAATGTCATATATATGTCCCTGCCTGTATTCCTGTATGTTTGTATGTGTACGCACACACACACACACACACACACAAATATATATGTATAATATTCCTAAATAATCTCTTAGAAATAATTCAAGCTCTTGCCAATTTCTACTAAATTCCATGCAAAATGGAGAAGGGAAGATCTTCCTCTAAAAGATTTGCTTCATTAGAAAGTAAATAATAACAGTAATAATCTATCAATAACTATGTTATTAAATACATATTTTATGCTTCATTTATTTTTATTCTTTACAAATGTGAAATATAAAGACTAAATATTATTTTGTCTTCTGAGAGTCTAAATCCCTTCAAAGCAATTAATTTCCCACAGGCCAATAAGAACATGTGCAAAGTTAAAACCCACTTCATATTGATTCTTAAGCCTAATATCTTTCTACTAATCCACTGGACCATTCAGTTTGAAAACAATTGCAGCATTCTGGCACCAAAGGAACCCTGGACACTGATTTTGGATACTCTGCTGTTCACTTTCCAAGAAGGAATCCCCAGATCAGAACTACTTGGTTATTTATAAAAGTTACATGCTGTATTTTTTTTTTTTCCTTTGGAAGCTGTTTACAATAGGGTTTTTCTTCCTGGAGAGAGTTTCCTTTCACTCAGGATTGTATTGTATTTATGGACCACTCCTGACAAAATCAGATGCTGCGTGTTTTCAGAAGAAAGTGGGGTTGTTCATGGGTAAGGAAATAATAGTGTTCCTTCCTCGGTTAAAAGCTCATCTACTGATGTCAGCTGAGAGTTGCATTTCAATACTGGCCTTATTGTTTGCTAGCACCGTAACTATTGAGTAACTAATGAGTTTCATTTTTACTGTCGGTTAAATGAGGATAATGATATTGTCGGTTAAATGAGGATAATGATATTGTACACATAACACTTAAAAAAAAAGTGTATGTGCTCATGCAAGTAACAAGTTTAGAATGTTTCTTTCCGCCTTATTGTCTCCTCCCAGCTGATTTTTTTTTAATGTTTTTTATTTATTTTTGAAGGAGAGAAAGAGACAGAGCATGAGCAGGGGAGGAGTAGAGATAGAGGGAGACACAGAATTTGGAGCAGGCTCCAGGCTCTAAGCACAGAGCCCGATGCGGGGCTCGAACTCACAAACTGTGAGATCATGACCTGAGCCGAAGTTGGACACTTAACCAACTGAGCCACCCAGGCGCCCCCCAGCTGATTTTTAGGGGAAGATTTTACAGTGAGGCTGCACTATTTAACAGATTCCTAGTATTTCACTGGGGCTGATTTTACTGTCCACAAGTTCACCTAGGAGGAAAGAAGAGAGGAAACAGGTACGTGCTACCGAAGGAGCCAAGTGATTTCTGCTTCTCTCCAGTCATTCTGGGGGTTAAGTACTTCTTTTTAATTATTTATAAGTGATAACAAGTAATAAAGTACATGAGCTAAATATACAAACCAAAAATGGATGAAGTGATAAGATTTCAATGGCGAAGAATGTGAATCCCAAGGCTAAACTCTACACGGAGGAGCGGGCAGTGCTCTCTTAGTTACAGGTACCATCAACAACTCCCCTGTGGCTGCATCCTCGGCCTGGGACTCACTGTACGAAGTCTCCTTTGAAGAACCTGAATCCATACCAGAGAGAAGGCCAAAGTCTGAAACAACCTGAAGGCAGTGAACTCCCAAACATAGGAGAGTTTTCTCAATAAACATGAGAAGATTCAGCTGACCTATCTGTTGGGGACTATCCTAAACAGTCAAAGGAACAGACTCAGCATTTAGTCACAGAACTTTCCTGATTCTTGGAGACAGATCCAAACTGTATTGTTCTGCTATTGTCATTCTTCAAAGAAGTGTACGTGGACCAACACCGAAACCAAAGATTCAAATGAGGTATTGAACTTAGGTTTCCTCTTGAAATTTGAAAAACAAAATCAAAAAACAAAGAGTGGGGAATCCAAAACTATGTGGAAAGTATGTATCTGCATTATGTAGTATAAAAAATTATAAATGTTCATAATGAAATATCTCCTTGAATAAAATGGGTGAATTTTGTTTTCTAATTTATTAAAAAATTAACATAAAAGACCTATGGCCTTATAATCAGAAAATATTATCATTATTTTACCATTGCTATTATCTACACATGTAGAGTGTTGATGTTTATCGCAATAATTATCTCAATTTTTAAAACTTCTATCAGTATGTGAGACACCGGGCACTTGAAATTCCATTTGAAACCCCTATTAATAATGTGCTACCTTTTATGACTTACCTTTAAAAATTTACAGTAGACCTATAAAGTATACATATGCCTTAATAACCATCTATTATTTCTTCTGATATGAAATAGTACTTTAATCAGAAATGTCTTCTCTTTAAATTAAGGGTATAAACCTTTCCCAAATTTTATCCTGTTGTCATATAGAACCATCACATTCAATGTTTGATGAATACTAATAGCGATATACTACTTGGAATTTGATAAAAACATGAAGCTTATTTCGAATAGATGTGCTAAATAGCACTAATGTATTTTCCAATATGTTTTCACTGTACAAGATTTGAGAGATTTGACAGCTAGGTGATGTGGAAAAAGGTCTTAATGCTAATCAGTAACTGCCCAGCTGAAGATGTAAAAATTCATCCATAGGATAAAGAAAATCGTATGAAGTTAGGAATCCCTTGTATTTATTTCAGATGCATATTCTTATTGTAATAAGATTAAATTCACTTAAAATAGATCTCTAGTTTAATAAAAGGAAGTTTCTACATTAATTTATTCCCCAAGACAATCTGAAAATATGCTTTTTCATGAGCCTAAGAAGTGTGAGCTGGATATATCGGAACCCCCAGAAACACATCCTCGTATTTTTGTCTTATAAAAAAAACAAAGCAGGCCCTTAGTGGACTGAGGTAGCTACAATTACAAAGAGGTAAGTCTTACAACACCAGCCACAGCAGGAAAGGGCCCTGTGTCAAATCCAACTTTGTTGGTCTGAACAGTCAACTGGACTAGGGCAGGGGAAAAAAAACCCACAATTTGAAAACATTTTTATAAGTTGGAATGAGATATATGGCTTTCATATAATCATGCTCACATCAGAAGAAGAGGTTAATGACTCTCTAGGTGTCTGCTACAGAGCATAATTTGAAATTTTCTTTATATTTACGCTAACAAATGTTGCATAAATTGATTTCACAAAGGTGTACATTACTTGTTTTTTGAATAAAGTGAAAATATGTGAAACTATTTTTGTTAACTTAAGTGTTTCCTAGTATTTTTATTAGACCTGAGGGTAAAGCTGAATCACAAATGAGTAGTTTATGTGCCAATGAGGTATTTTGTATTGAAGCTTTTAACTTGATATCTTCATGAGTTTAAAAATAGTTTTATAGTATTTCTATACATGTAGTTTTATGGGTTTTCTATAAACTTTCCTCTGATTAATGGAAACTCAAGGTCACTCTACCCCTCCATAATAAGGAGTGCTGGTTTCATTTATGGATAAACGTTCATGTTTGATATTTCAGATCTCAGTACAGAAAAATCTCAAGACCTATATTTCCTTTTAGTGTTAGCACAATCTGCAGTTGTTAAGAGAGCTGTCAATCTCTTCTTAATACATTCGAGCCCTTTAGAGAAAAGCATAAGCCAAAGGAGAAAACCCACAGTAGAAAATTTCTGAAGCTGATTATAGAGCAGGCTGAATGGTAGTCAAAGGTAAATTTCCAAAGGGATCTGATTAACACTGCTGTATCAAATAAGAACTGGAGAATAAGCCATTAATTGTATGGCATTTTGTTCTCCTACCTGGTTTTTCATAAGTTGGACTTCCTTCCAGGCTAATTAACCACTAAACATTTTACAAGCAATCCAAGTGCGGAACCAGTAAAAGATGCATTGCACTTATGAAGTAATTGACAAAGGGTATATTGAATATTTTAAGCAATGATGGTGTGCACCCTCATACCGGAAGAAAGGCTTATGTACTGCCATTTGACAGGTCATTAGTTAATCTTAAACCTCAGGAGCAGATAAAAGAAACTCAAGGCTAAAATGAACTTACGCACACTAGGTGGGGGGTAGTAGCCTCGTGCCAAGATCTTCTGAGAAAACGCTTAGCGTTCTTCCCTTGGCATTATCAAAATACCCCTGGTGTTATCTCAGATGAATTCCCTAGTTATTTTATTTCCTTTTGACAGTAAAGTCAGAACTGACATACCAAGGCACTTCTCAGAGAAATTCAAT
This sequence comes from Acinonyx jubatus, assembly GCF_027475565.1. NCBI lineage: Eukaryota > Metazoa > Chordata > Mammalia > Carnivora > Felidae > Acinonyx > Acinonyx jubatus. The sequence continues at coordinate 8,999,922 of NC_069382.1, read as the reverse complement.
TACTGAAATGTCTGACAGCTTGCTTTGCCTCTTACTAAAGTTTCCAAAGTTGCTTGAAGCATGTATAATACAGTTTGCTTTGCAAGACATGTGCTGCATCTTATGAATAAAATAAAATACTATCAAAAGAAAGATAAAAGTTTCAGAAACAAAAATTTTCATTCAAAGTAAAAAAAAATCAAAGTAATGATATTAGATTTAGAAATATTTATAATTTTTTATTGAGGACATATGAGCTTTCCTAGTATTGTTCATGGCAGTCAGGAGATAGAATACTAAATTGTTTCTGTTATTAAGAAGACTGAAATCTATCAAACACTTATTGCTGGGAACTCTGAAGTCCCTAAAATAGTTTGAATTCAAATGGCGCACTTCAAATTTTAAAATGTTTTTTATTTCTGAATAACACTATATCTGTGTGTTGACTAACTGCAGTGAATGACGATTGAGGCATGTTTAAGGAGCGTCTGGATCATGTGGCCCATTTTCAAAAATTGGGATAAATATCAGATGAGATAAAGTACTCCATATGTGTATATTATTATGGCCCAAAATCTATGTAAATTGCATTATTAACATACAATTGCTATACAAAATAGGTGAGTTATATTTATATCGTTTATTAAAAATGATTAAAAAAAAGTATGCTCAGAATCAAGATTTCAAGAATTACCTTGCTTCGACTGATTACTATGTTTAACTTAAATTCATATTCTCCATCTAATTATAACTCGAGATTAGGCTTCAAAGAAATATTAGGAAGAAGGATGGACAGACACTGTGTCTACATTCTACCACTCTTCCAACTAAGCCTAACTTCATGGGAGTGGGCAGTAGAGAATTCAATTAAAAACTGCAATTCTTCCTGTAGTCTGTCTTAGAACGTAAGAGGACATTTGCACTGACTGCCAAATGAGTCACTTATCCTCTAGTTTCTAGAAAAAAATTAATTTAAATTTAGTGGGTTTTTTTTTCTGAGTTAGACTTAGACACGTTCATCCTATTATTCCAAAGATGGGCTTTCTGAAGCTACATGCTGTCAAAAATTTGACCTGTGTGGCACTTAATGATCATCTGGTCCTAGCCTCCTCATTGACAATATGAGGAACTCAACATTAAATAAATTATAAAATCATGCATCTGTTAGGGAAAAAAAAAAACACTTGGGTTCTGTACTAACTTACATCCTCAAACACCGCACGTACTTATAATCATATATAATAATACCTACTTGCACATATCAGCTTTCAAATACCCACTGCCCCATGAACACATTTTAAAAACAAAATTAGACAATGTCTTCCTTGATTTTATTGGTTGTACATTTTCTAGAGAATAAGTTATGTGGCCTACTTTCAATTATATTTTGTAACAAAAAAATCTAATTTTTTTTAGTAACGTAATGTCAGTGTGTATTCTTTTTATTTCTAGTGCTTGGCTCCAAGCAGAATTAGCAATAATAGGTAAATGGTTATTTAAAATGCTGTTAAGCCTTTTCAACAAAGTGAATAATAAACCACTGAATGCAATATAAGATTCCAACTTCCCAGGATTTCGAACCAATTAACCTCTTTTCTATCTCTCCTTCTATCACTGCTCTCCCTGGAAAAGCTTCATCTGTATTTAAGAATCTAGCTCGCTGTTTATACCATGATGGACATTGGGGAAAAACACAGCCATGTTGAATGGTTTGTTCTATAGTGAACAAGAGACTGTATGTGAGCATTACAATGCCTTTGGATAGTGGTATGTTTTCTCAGAAAATTCTGTCTTCTACTTTTGTAGGTGAAGACTTCATAACTTCTCTTTTCCCCCTCAAATTGTCCAATCATTCATACTCCTTCTCATTATCAGGTCATGATCCTGATTGACTCTTTCACTAGAAAAGAGAAATAATCAGAAGAGAACATCCATATTCTCTCTTGACTTCTAGGTATTAACCTATCACAACTGGACATTTATGTTCTGCTTTTTCTTATGTCATGGGTCAAACCAGCTAACAGATTCCATTTCCTTATCCTCCTTCAAGGCCCTGGCTGCTGAGGTTTTTCGCTCTGACTCCTGCAACATAAGCTATTCACCCTCCTATGACTAATTCCCCTCAAGTACACATACATAAGCATGTATCTTGATTGATACATCATAGAGATAGATAGATAGATAGATAGATAGATAGATAGATAGATAGATAGATAGATAAATAGATAGATAGATAGATAGATATGGATGGATAGATAGATGACAGAAGGAAGGAAAGGAAGGAAGGAAGGAAGGAAGGAAGGAAGGAAGGAAGGAAGGAAGGAAGGAAGGAAGAAAGAAAGAAAGAAAGAAAGAAAGAAAGAAAGAAAGAAAGAAAGAAAGTCTACCATCTTAAAAATAGAAACTGGAAACAAAAGCTCTTATTTATATACCAGTCAGATGCTGCCCTGTTTTTCTCCTCTTAGAGTAAAACTTCTCAAGAGTCTCTGAACTTACTCTACTTCTCCAATTCTCCCTTAAGCCTACCTTCATCTGTTTTATCTTTATCACTCCTTGGAAACGTTCCCAAAAAACTACCAGTGACATATAATTCACCCAAACCAATGGTCATTTCCATCTCCATGTTACTCAACTTCTTAGCATTATTTGACACAATTGATCAGTTCCTGCTCTTGAAACACATTTCCCACCCATATTCCAGGACCTCTCTCCTTCTCCCTCTCCCTCTCTCTCTCTTTCCCCCTTGGTTTCCTTTCATTCCATTAGAAGCTTCTTATCTGTCTCTGTTTTGAGTCCTCTTAGTTTTCCTGGTTTCCTTAAGTTCTTTGTTTCTTCAACCTACATTTAGCCATAGGTATTTTCATCCCACTCCATGACTTTTAAATATATATTATGTGGTTGGTAATTCCATCTTAGTCCATTCAGGCTGCTGTAACAAAACACTATTAGGTAGATTGTCAACAATAGAAATTTTCTCACAGTTTTGGAGGCTGGAAGTCTGAGATCGGGATGTCGGTAGGGTCAGGTAAGGACCCTGTTCATAGCTGGCACCTTTTCACCATATCCTCACATGGGGAAAGGGATGAGACAGCTCTGTGAGGTCTCTTGTAAATGAAGTAATTGCATTCATGAGACTTCCACCTTAATGATCTAAGGCTCCACCTCTCAATACCATCACCTTTGGAGTTTTCAGCATATGAATTTGGCAGGGGTGCGGGTGTACATAGTGGGAAGGACACAAACACTCAGACCATAACACTCTATAAATAGTATTTATGGCTATAACATTTCCTGAATTTATATTTGTATATCCAACTGTCTCTTTAATATTTCCACTTGTATGTAATAAACTCCTACAGAATAACTCTTATGGAACTCTTACATATAATAATAACTCTCACTTGTATGGAATAATGACTCTTTCATTGTTTAAGAGGCACTCTACCAAGTGTTTTAGGTACATGGCCCCCAACAACACTATTATAGTACTATGATTTTTACCTTTACATATGAGGAAAATGAAGCAGAAAGAGAGTAAGGAAGTTTCTCAAAGCATCATCTGGCAAATGGCAGAGCTTGAATTTTGGCCTAGGTATTCTGGCTAGACAGCCCTGATCTTCATCATGATGTTTTACTCATATTTCATCTATCCAAAATGGAACCCTCATAATTAATTCTTTGAATATTCTGTGACTCCAGTTCCCCACCATCTCAGTAAATTTTAACTATCTATATTCCTTCAATAGCTTTGGTAAAAGTACCAGGAATAATTTCAATTTCAATCCATTAGGCCAGCCAATCCTGTACCTTAAAATACATCCAGCCCCTAGTCATTTCTCAGATTTCCACTATTAGCATTTTATTCCAAATCAACATGTTTCTTGCTTGGATTATTATACGTTCATCCTAAGATGTTTTTCTGAGTCAGCACTTCGCTTCATCAAATCTGTTCTAAACATGTAGAGTGAGACTAAATACAATCTATTAAGGTTTAATAGTGCAACTCCTCTTCTGACAACCCCAAAAACCTACCTCAGTCAAGAAAGTATATAAGTCCTTAACAGAGCTTATGGTGCCAAAAGGACCCAGTCCCCAACACTTTTTTAAGCTCATCTCCTTCTACTCTCCTCTTTAGTCATGGTCTTCTATATCTTCCATATACCAAGATGCTATGACTTTAGAACCCTGAATTTGTTCTAAAGAGATATCCTCATCAACATCCTCATTAACTGGCTTCCTTGCCTTATGCATTAGAGGCTTGAGTTGCACTATTTCAGATAGCACTTCCTTAAAGATTATGCCCTATCATTGTCCTTTCCGATTTATAGTACCTTTCAACATTTATCACCATCATGTATACATTGTACTGGTTTATTTGTATGCTTATTGTAAGTCCCCGCCTCCCCAATTAAAACAGAAGCTCATGAGAGAAGATAACTTTACATTGTTTCAATGTTGCATCCCCCTGCAAATTAAAACAATGCCTACCATATAGTAGATGCTTAATCAATACATGGTAGATGAATAATGTATGAACGACAGCCCATCCCATTGAAGATTCAATGGCCAAAAATTTGAGGGAAGAAAAAAGGTTACCATTTGGCTTTGAATTTTACATAGATCTTGTTTTCCAAACCAGAAGAGGTGGCACGTCTTATTTACCACATATTTCAGCTTCCCATACACCAGAAACCAATTTTGAGCCCCTTGGCTCAAAATATAAGGAAAAAATAATATATAACATAATAAGCCATATACATAAAATTATATAAATCTTCTGGTAGATTCAAGTAACATGTACAGTGGTGGCCTGTCTCTGTACAAATAAAATGGAAAGACTAAATGAATTTGAGTTCTCAATATTTATGAATTTGAGTTCTCAATATTTATAACAAAGAGACTATTATTGTGTAACATTGCACACCTTAAAAATTTGAAATGTAAACAATAAATGAGTGAAGGGATATCAGGAATACTTTTCATACAGAAAATGTACTTCTGCCAAGTGGTCATCTAACTTCTGCTACGAGAGTTTTTAGTAATAGAGAAATCACTACATTAAAGTTGAAGCCAATCCCACTATTGGATGGTTATAATGATTAGGAAACTTTTTTTCTTTTATCAAAACTAAATCTGCCTCCTGGTCACTTCATTGCTTTCAGGTTTATTTGGCTACACTAAGTCTAATTGTTTAAAAGAAATGTTTGATATATATGAATATTTTTGACATTTTCATTTAAGCAGAGCTAAATTCTTCACTTTTTTTTGCATTATATATGGGTTTATATCCTTTTTAACTGTCTAAGTTACTCTCTTTTGAATCTACTAGAATTTGTTAACATCTCTTTAATATTAGATTTCCCAGTATTCACTGAAGTACGTTTTAACAATAGCGTCTAAATTCACTAATCCAATCTGGCACTGAAATGACCACACAACTATAAAAATAGCAAACAGCTGTACCAGTATTGCAAATTAAAGTAGCATGCCATGCACCCTTCAGAAGCTTGAATAAATTTCTTCTGAATTTAAAATAGGTGCTACTAGATAAAAAAAAAAAAAAAAAGATGTTTCCACTACCTAACTTGGAAATTCTCTTTACTGAAAATGACTGCACAATGTCAAGGGACACAGGTGCTGTCAGACCACATCGTTCTACAGGAATGGAGCTGAGATAAATGCAAGATACAGAAAAGTTGGGGAGGTCATTCTTCAGGACACTGACTACTAATTCATATAAACACTATTTGAGTGGCAATACCAGAAAACCTTACAAATACACCATTGCAGGTATGTGGCAAGCATAATTACAACGCAGGACAGAACCTTTCTGAAGACCAGCTGTGGCTGTCATGCCAATGGAACTCAGTGCTTTATCAATATAGAGAAGACACCCTGTTGAATAAATTCTCACTTCTATAGACTAACCCATAATCCATTGTGTTCTCTCACCTTAGGTCAGCCTATTAGCTCATGGAACTTCTGTCAAACTTATGTCAACCGTCCTGATGGCTTAAGGTCTTAAGTCCTTTAGTAAGACAGATAAACAAATAGAAAGTGAATGGATTGAAAAAAGTCATTCCTTTCTGCTCTTGGGAGAATGGTGGAAAACATAAACATAGAAACAAATGGGTCAATCTAAAAAGCCCTTGAAATTATTTTGGAAACAAGTGCTTAAAAACTACTTATAAAAATTATAATGGTTTTATAAGATGTATCAAAAGGCCAAAAGAGCATGATTCTCTAGCTATTAAAACCATGTTAAAAGAATTAATAAGTGATAAAATAATATTCATTTGAACCATTTGAAATAACTTAATTCCCCAATCCTTCGAAGATACCTGTCAACAAAAAAATTCAGGATTAAGTCTATGCACATATGTGATAAATCTTAAACTGAGTATTAGAAAATTAAACTTGTCAAGGTATTAAATAAATAGACCATGAACAAGGATTTTTCCAGAGGTATAAAATCATCCAAAATTAAGAAATCTATTCATTTAACTCCATTAACAGGGCAAAAAGAATAACCTAGCTGCAAATATCCAAGAAATATTAAATTTCTAACATATAAGATTTTTAGTATTTATTAGTATTAAAAATTTTAACTATGATAGGAAAAAGATAATTTCTTAAGTTTCTAAGAATATTTACATGAAATATAAAGCCAAAATCCCACTTAAGCATATAAGAATAAATACTTTCTTTTAAATTCAGGACAAAACATATAGTTAAAATTCACTATCTCAGTTTGCACTGTTTCACATAATTGTTCCAAAAGTGACAAAATGATGCAGTAAGTAAATGAGGAAGAAACAAATATTCATTATTTTCTGACATTACTGTTCACCTGGAAAACACAAATCATCTACTTATCTGTTAAAATTACTAAGACCACTTAGTAAGATTTCTAGATACAAATCAATAGGCAGTAATCAATAATTTAAAGTTACAAAGTGTATTTAAAAAAATAGAATGCATTAACATTAGCAAAGATCAATATGATATGAAAAATCTTTTTCAAAAAATACTATATATCTTTACTGAAGGTCAATACTAATTTTGAGTGGATAAATTCAATGATATACAATTACTCATTCTTTCAAAAAAAATCATCAATTTGATGTGTTTTCAATGAAAATACCTATGATTTTTTGGATAGAAATTGTATAAAAATATAGATAAGTATTCAATATAGTGATAAAATTAGCGAAGAAAACTGAGAGAATATAATTGAAAGAGTAATTGTTTCCCAAAGTATTAAGAATTACATAGAATAGATAGATCATTGAAAGATAATTAAATGTCCGTAAGATTTCAAGGATTTGTTTTAATTTCAAGGATTTTTTTTTAATTTCAAGGATTTTTAAATGTGCAAATATAGCATCATAATTAAAAAGAAATTAAGAATTAGTAAATGGGTGGCATTGAATTACATGTCAACCATCAAGAACAAATTGTTTATAATTGGTAAGGAGTCAACACACATTTCAAAAGAATTAGGTAAGAAAAAAAAGAATAATGAAATAATTACAAGAAAAATATTTGGAAATATTAATATAATTTAGGATGATGCGTGATGTTTGTTCAGGTGTAAAAAGAAAGGCAAAATGTAAAACTAAAAATACACAGGATTTTCTAACAAATTAAATCTGTATAAGAAAATAATTACAAAAAATTAATTATAAAGATCAAATTAAAAAAAATACTTTCAGCCTAAGTGACCACCAAATGTTAAAGTACAGGTGTGTAAAAAGTTAACTAATAATGTTTCTTAAAAGAAAATGAACAAAGGGAAGGAAGAAGCAGTCACCAAAATGGGAAAAAAGGAATGTATTAAAAGCATTAAAAAAGTGAATTCAGTAGCAAAGGAGTGCAAAATGATCCAACTTGGCTCAGTTTTAAGAAAATGATTAAAAACAAAAGGGAGAAAAGTAGTCATTGAGAATGAGAGTAAGCAGAAATTGATATTTGCATTTATGGCAGGGTGGTTGTACAATCTGCTTGTAAGATAACATAGACATACGTAAAATAATCTGAGTAATATGCAATTAGATTTTTTGGAGTTAATATTAAGAAAATAACTGAGATGGACATAAAAATATATTTTTGTAGTAATATTTCAAGTAGTAAAATTTTAGAATGTCACCACAACCCTTGATTTGTTGATTAACACGGAGTACCTAAAATGGAATGCATGGATTCACCACATTTTGAAGAAATAATATTTCTGCGCGGAGATGACAGAGTGAAGTTGTATTATTGAATCTCCTTCCATCAATATCTTATCAAACAGCAAAATAGTAACACACAGATGCACACAGATACACAAGCAGAAGAAATCATACAATAAAAATAGCACAATTTCATTTGATAAATACTGAAATGTGATAACCAAGAAAGACAGTATCAACTCCACACCACTCTCCACAGGCAGTTTGGAAGAATAACGATAAATTAAAATATAATTAGGTATGAACAGAAATGGCCTCTAATATTTCATGGCTTTTGTGAATATCTCTCTAACTTGTATGTCCTTGTCCTACTGCAGCGAGAAATATTTGAAATCATAGATACTCTACTTGCATGGATCCATTAGGGACTTGTAAGGAGCAAATTCCTCCATGTTAATCTTTGATAGAGCTATAGTAGGAGCTAGCCATATATTGCTATTGGTTCTCATTTTAAGCCACTGATATTTTGATGTTATTTATTGCAAAATGATACCCAGCCTATTGTGTTTGATAACATGAATAATTCAGGCAGCAAAGGATATAAATGTTGTCTCCAAGAACCACTTTACATCTGCTGGTAACTATACATCTGTATCGGCCATACAGGTTTCCTATACATTGTGCCTAAGCATTCAAATTACAATACAATAAAATAAGATAAAAACAAAAACAGAGTAGGCACTGGGAATTCTATGGTATCTGGGTAAACTGCCCAATTAAGTCCAGAGAATCAGTTGAAACAGGACTTCTTCCTAAAGGTATCTCTGTCTACCAAATATCTAGTTAACTATGCCATGCACACACCCAAATGCTATGGAAAACTTGATGTTTTCATTGCTGATATAAATAAGTCATGCTGTAAACAGTGAATAATGGGGTAGATTTCTCTATCTGCCACAAAATACTGCTTTGACTATGCAGTATCTACACTATGTATCTTGTCATAATTAACTTTTTTTTAGTGTTAAATTATTTTTGAGACAGAGAGACAGAGCATGAGCAGGGGACGGGCAGAGAGAGAGGGAGACGCAGAATGCCAAGCAGGCTCCAGGCTCTGAGCTGTCAACACAGAGCCCGACGCGGGGCTCGAACTCACGAACCGCAAGATCATGACCTAAGCCGAAGTAGGATGTCTAACTAAGCCACCCAGGCGCCCCTCAAAATTAACTTTTAAAAAGAGCAACTGCAACACTTGCTTGCAGTCATGATGCTATTACACCATTTATAAATAAAACTGGACGACTCGTTCATCCAAAGTCAATTCACTGATTTCAAATGAAGATACTTTATGTGTTTAGTTTAAATCAACTGCAGCCAGCAGACCTAGTCAATAACCTTATATGCAAAGATAAATGTTAGAAAACACTGAAAATTATTTAACATTCCTAATTGTATACAAGAGTAAGGATGGCAAGAAACTGGAAAACAAGGGATATTTACACCATCATCCATGTTCTTCTCCATGGACTTTTTCTGGGTACTTGTGCGAATGACTGGGGGCAGGTATGAACATGAAATACCTTCCTGGGGTGCATCAATGAAGAAGGAGAATCAGTCATGGCTGGAAAGGAACAAAGCCATGTCTGGGTGGTTTTCCCCTAAGTAACACAGTCTTTTAAATTCCTGGATGAGGATAGCAGACCCTGTCACCTTGAAGACTTAGGTAGACCTACTAGAGTTGAAGGAAGGAAAAAGTAGAGAAAAACAAAAGTAAAACAAATCCACTACATCAGGGTAGATTCAAGAAATTTGTCTGGCCTCAGACATTTAAACTCCCCAAATCTGGGAACCAATATAAGATTCCTACCAATTGGCGAAGATTTCCACTACAAGTAAACACTCATGAAATAACAACAAATGGCTACGTGAGCACTTCTGGCTCAGTGTAAGAGCAGCTTGGACTCAAACTCGTTCCACTTACCACTTGGACCAAAATAAGCCACTTAGTGATTACAGTAAACATGGAAGCATAATATGTCCCCTGGAAATAACATTACTTCAGACCCCTGGCTCATTAATCCACACAAGAAGTAGGTTTTCTTTTTCCCAGGTTACAATAGTTTTAATAAATGACCCCAGGGGCACCTGGCTGGCTTAGTCGGTTGAGTGTCTGACTTTGGCTCAGGTCATGATCTTACAGTTCGTGAGATCGAGCCCCGTGTCAGGCTCCGTGCTGACAGCTCAGAGCCTGGAGCCTGCTTCGGATTCTGTGTCTCCCTCTCTCTGCTCCTCCCCTGCTCACACGCTGTCTGTCTCTCTCTCTCAAAAATAAATAAAGATTAAAAAAAAATTTTTTTTAATAAATAAATGGCCCCAGATCATGTTGAGGAAGGCTGGGAAGAAGTTATATAGCATGAACTTGTGGTGGTAAGGACTATTAATAAACTATTTTAGTTGAGAGGTGCTGGCTTTGTTAAAGAATGTGGTCTGGAAAAGAGGTGGTAGCAATGATTATCTTGGTGTCTGAACACAGACCTCTGTGCCCTAAACTTGACCTTCATTACTCCTATCAAAAAGGGACGATTTGCATTCCCACCAACAGTGCAAGACGGTTCCCTTTTCTCTGCATTCTCGCCAACATCTGTTGTTAATTTCCTACTGTTTCCCGAGTTAATTTTACCTACTGTTGCATTTTAAGGGTTCTTTGTACATTTGGAATTACAGTCTTTTATCAGATGTGTCTTTTAAAAATATTTTCTCCCAATCTGTGTCTTGTCCTCATTCTCTTGCTATTGTCTTTCACAGAGCAAAAGTTTTTAATTTTAAGAAAGTCCAATCAGAGCGCCTTGGTGGTTAAGCACCCAACTTCAGCTCATGTCATGATCTCATGGTCAGGGAGTTCAAGCTCCATATCGGGCTCTATGCTGACAGCTCAGAACCTTGAGTCTGCTTCAAATTCTGTGTCTCCCTCTTTCTCTCTGCCCCTCCTCCACTTAAGTTGTCTCTGTCTGTCTCTCTGTCTCTGTCTCTCTCACTCTCAAAAAAAAAAAACATAAAAAAAGAAAACAAACAAACAACAAAAAAAAGGGCCTGAGCAATGAGGGGCCAAGAGGGTGGAACAGCATGGAACTTGTTTTTTTTTGCCTCTTTTACCCCTGAAATGCAGCTAGATCAATACCAAACCATCTTGCACACCTAGAAAACTGATCTGAGGATTAACACAACAATCTGCACAACCTGAACCACAGAACTCGGCAGGTACACAGTATGGAGAGGTCAACTGGGGGAGAGAGAAGCTGCAGAGGGTAGGGAGCTGTTTTTGCCTGCAGAGAGAGGACAGAGACAAGGGGAAGGGTATGGGAAAAGCACTCTCCCCCAAAAGCAGCTGGAGAGAAACAGAAAGAGTGGACTGAACATAAAAGGGGAGAAAGGACAAAGGACAAAGGAGAGGGTTTAAATTCCATTAAGACACTATAAACAAGGGAGTGCAGCTTGATACCTGGTGAAGCTCTGGTGGGAAGGGAGAATCCCCAGGAGCAGACAGCGAGGTCTGAGGGGTCCTCAGAAAACCAGGGGAGAGGGGGTTTCCCCGCTGGGAGAACATTTGGCAGGGGCTGTGCGGCCTTCCCATAGGCAAAGGTTTCATTGGACCCCAGAGAATAGCCACACTCGCTGGAGTTGGAACAACGACGTTAAGGGTGAGTCTGGGTGCCAGATGGGTGTTCTGATTTACTGTAATCCCTGAAATGCTGCTGCTACACGATTACACGAACTTTTTCTGGGGCAGGCTGGCACCTGGCCTCTGTCTCTGGGCCTCTTGTAGCAGCATAGTTGTGAGAACATTCCAGGGGCCAGGCCAGCACCCAGTCATTGCTTGGTAAGACCCTCCCCTAGAGGGTCTGAGCAGGTCAAAGCCACAGGGCCCTTAGAAGTAAGGGGTTTGGAAACACAGCTCCATCTGAGGTAAAACTCAGGAGGGAGGTGCTGCCTGGCAAGCTAACAGCAGGATCACAAGCGGTGTAGAAGCAGGGAGTGGATGGAAGCTGGAGACAAAGGAGGGGTGCTTGATTGCCAGTTGGGGAGAGCACAGAGTTGTGACACTAGAGACTGGGTGAGTGGGTGATACTATTTTCACCCCTCCCACGCATGCACATACACGCCTCCACACGCCACAATGATCCACCCCAGTAAACTAAGCAGCACCATCTAGTGGAGAATGGCGCTGTTACACCAATCCCCACCAACTGGGCCACCTGTACTCTAGAAGAAGTCCACAAACCTCTCCCCCTGCTTAGTTTATAAAGTGCTTCATAGTTTGACGTCTAGGGGAACTAGATGTAATTTCAATTGTATTTCATTCTGTTCGCTGGTCCATCTATTCAATTTTTGTTTTCTTTTCTCATTCTTGAATACAGAAAGAAAAAAATTATTTTTATTTTCCATTTTTACAAAGAAAAGACTAATTTTTTCTATGTATTTTTTTACTTTTTTGTAAATATTTTAAATTCTATTTTACTTTCATCATTTCATTTTATGCTATTTTATTGTATTCATTTTTTTTTAATTTTCAAACATTTTCCTTCATTTCCTTTTCTATTCTTTCCTTTTCTCTGTTCTATCAAGCTTCTTTCAACAACCAAACCAAAACACACTAAGAGCTAGGATCTTATTTGATTTTTTGTGTTGTTTTTAATTTTTTAATTTTTATTTAAAAATTTTTTTAATAATTCTTTTTCTTCCTTAAAAATGATGAAATGAAGGAATTCACTGCAAAAGAAAGAACAGGAAGAAATGACAGCCAGGGACTTAACACAAATACAAGCAAGAGTCTGAAACGGAATTTAGAATAATGATAATAAGAATACTAGCTAGGTTTGAAAAAAGCATAGGATCCCTTTCTGTGGAGATAAAAGAAGTAAAACATAGTCAGGATGAAATTAAAAATGCTATAACTAAGCTGTAATCTCGAATGGATGCCATGGTGGCAAGGATGGATGAAACAGACCAGTGAATCAGCAATATAGAGGATAAACTTCTGGAGAATAATGAAGCAGAAAAAAAGAGGAAAACTAATGCAAAAGAGCACAAGATAAGAATTAGAGAACACAGTGACTCATTAAAAAGGAATAATATCCAAATCATAGGGGTCCCAGCAGATGGAGAGGGAGGAAAAACGGTAGGTTTATGTGAACAAATTATATCAGAAAACTTTCCTAACCTGGGGTAATACACAGACATCAAAATCCAGGAAGCACAGAGAACTCCCATTAGATTCAACAAAAATGAACCATTAAAAGGTATATCCTAGTAAAATTCACAAAAGCAAAGAATCATGAAAGCAGCAAGGGAAAAAAACAAAACAAAACAAAACTCCTAACCTACAAGGGAAGACAGATCAGGTCCCTAGCAGACCTATCCAGAGAAACTTGGCCGGCCAGAAAGGAGTGGCGGGATATATTCAATGTGCTGAACCGGAAATATATGCAGCCAAGGATTCTTTATCTAGCAAGGCTCTCATTTGAAATAGGAGAGATAAAACATTTCACAGACAAAAAAAAAAAACTAAATGAGTTCATGACCACTAAACCAGCCCTGCAAGAAATTTTAAGGGGGACTCTCTAGGGGAGAAAAAGTGAAAAAACAAACAAACAAACAAAAAAAGACCAAAAGCAACAAAGACTAGAAAGGACCAGAGAACACCACCAGAAACTTCAACTCTACAGGCAACAAAATGGTAATAAATTCTTATCTTTCAATACTCACTCTAAATGTCAATGGACTAAGTGCTCTAATTAAAAGACAGAGAGTAACAAGATCAACTCATATGCTCTTTATAATAGACACATTTTAGACCTAAAGTCACCTTCAGATTGAAAGTAACAGGATGGAGAACCATCTATCATGCTACTACTCAGCAAAAGAAAGCCAGAATAGCCATACTTATATCAGACAATCTATATTTTAAAATAAAGACTGTAACAAGAGATGAAGAAAGGCATTATATCACAATTAAGGCGTCTACCCACCAAGAAGGCCTAACAATTGTAAACATTTATGTGCCAAATGTGGCAGCACCCAAATATATAAATCAATTAATCACAAACATACAGAAACTCATTGATAATAATACCGTAATAGTAGGGAACTTCAACACCACATTTACAATAAAGGACAGGTCATATAAACAGAAAATTAACAAGGAAAAAATGGGTTTGAATGACACACTTGACCAGATGGACTTAACAGATATATTCAGAACATTTCATTCTAAAGCAGGAGAGTACACATCTCTTCTCCAGTGCACATGGAACATTCTCTGGAAGAGATCACATACCGGGACACAAATCAGCCCTCAACAAGTACAAAGAGATCGAGATCATACCATGCATATTTTTGGACTACAGTGCCATGAAACTCGAAATCAACCACAAGAAAAAATTTGGAAAGATAGCAAATACTTGGAGACCAAAGAACATCCTACTAAAGAATGAATGGGCCAACCAAGAAGTTAAAGAGGAAATTAAAAAGTATATGGAAGCCAATGAAAATGATAACACCACAGCCCAAAACCTCCGGGACACAGCAAAGGCAGTCATAAGAGGGAAGTATACAGCAATCCAGGCCTTCCTAAAGAAGGAAGAAAGATCTCAGATACACAAACTAACCTTATGCCTTAAAGAGAAGGAAAAAGAACAGGAAATAAAACCCCAAAACAGCAGAAGACAGGAAATAATAAAGATCAGAGCAGAAAGACAGGAGCACCTGGTTGGCTCAGTCGGTTAAGTGTGACTTCGGCTCAGGTCATGATCTCACAGTTTGTGGGTTTAAGCCCTGTATCAGGCTCTGTGCTGACAGCTCAGAGCCTGGAGCCTGCTTCAGATTCTGTGTCTCCCTCTCTCTCTGCCCCTCCCCTGCTCACTCTCTCTCACACTCTCTCTCTCTCTTTTAAAAAGAAATGAACATTAAAAAAAAAAGATGAGAGCAGAAATTAATGCTATCAAAACCAAAAGAAAAAAAAAATAGAACAGATCAATGAAACCAGGAGCTGATTATTTGAAAGAATTAACAAAACTGATAATCCCCTAGGCAGTTTGATCAAAAAGTAAAAGGAAAGGACCCAAATAAATAAAATTGGGAATTAAAGAGATCACAACCAACACTGCAGAAATACAAACAATAATAGAGAATATTATAAGTTGGAATACACCAATAAAATGGGCAGTCTGGAAGAAATGGACAAATTCCCAGAAACATATAAACTACCAAAACTGAAACAAGAAGAAAGAGAAAATTTGAATAGACTCATAACCAGTAAAGAAATAAAATCAGTAATCCAAAATCTCCCAACAACATGAGTCGAGGGCCAGAAGCCTTTTCAGGGGAATTCTACCAAACATTTAAAGAAGAGTTAACACCTATTCTTTTGAAGCTGTTCCAAAAAATAGAAATGGAAGGAAAACTTCCAAACTCATTCTATGAAGCTAGTATTACCTTGATTCCAAAACCAAAGACCCCCACTAAAAAGCAGAACTACAGACCAATTTCTCTGATGAACATGGATACAAAAATCCTCAACAAGATACTGGCCAACCAGTTAACTAGCCAACAATATGTTAAAAAAATTATTTACCACGACCAAGTGGGATTTATACCTGGGACACAGGACTGATTCAATATCAGCAAAACAATCATGTGATACATCATATCAATAAAAGAAAGGACAAGAACCACGTGATCCTCTTAATAGATGCAGAGAAAACATATGACAAAACACAGTATCCTTTCTTGATAAAAACCCTCAGGAAAATAGGGATAGAAGGATCATACCTCAAGACCATAAAAGCCATATACGAAAGACCCGCCGCGAATATCATCCTCAATGGGGAAAAAACTGAGAGCGTTCCCCCTAAGGTCAGAACACTACAGGGATGTCCACCCTCCCCAATGTTATTCAACACAGTACTGGAAGTCCTAGCCTCAGCAATCAGACAACACAAAGGAATAAAAGGCATCCAATTGGCAAGGAGGAAGTCAAACTTTCGCTTTTTGCAGGTGACATGATACTCGATAAGGAAAACCCAAAAGATTCCACCAAAAAACTGCTAGAATTGATCCATGAATTGAGAAATGTCCCAGGATATAAAATCAATGCATAGAAATCAGTTGCATTCCTATACAACAATAATGAAGCAACAGAAAGAGAAACCAAGGAATCGATCCCATTTACAGCTACACCAAAAATCATAAAATACCTAGAGATAAACTTAACCAAAGAGGTGAAAAATCTCTACTTTGAAAACTTTAGAAAGCCTATGAAAGAAATTGAAGAAAACACAAAAAAATGGAAAAATATTCTATGCTCATAGATTGGAAGAACAAGTATTATTAAAATGTCAATACTCCCCAATCCAATCTACATATTCAATGTAATCCCTATGAAAATAACACCAGCATTCTTCACAGAACTAGAACAATCAATCCTAAAATTTGTATGGAAACAGCAAAGACCCCAAATAGTCAAAGCAATCCTGAAATAGAAAAACAAACCTGGAGGCATCACAATCCCGAACTTCAAGATGTATTACAAAGCCCTTCTGGCACAAAAACAGACATTCAGATCAATGCAACAGAATAGAGAGCCCAGAAATTGACAGTCATCTTGATGGCCAACATCCAGATGGCCAACCAACACATGAAAAAATGCTCAACCTCACTCATCATAAGGGACATAAAAATGAAAAACACAGTGACATACCACCTCACACCTCTCAGAATGGCAAACATTAACAACTCAGGAAACAACAGATGTTGGGGAGGATGCGGAAAAAGAGGATCTCTTTTGCACTGCTGGTGGGAATGTAAACTGGTACAGCAACTCTGGAACACAGTATGGATTTTCCTCAAAAAATTAAAAATAGAACTACCCTACAACCCAGCAATTGCACTACTAGGCATTTATCCAAGGGATACAGGTAGGCTATTTCAAAGGGACACAGGCACCCAATGTTTATAGCAGCACTATCAACAATAGCCAAAGTATGTAAAGAGCCCAAATGTCCATCGACAGATGAATGGATAAAAATATGGTGTGTGTGTGTGTGTGTGTGTGTGTGTGTGTGTGTGTGTATATAATAAAATATTACTCAGCAATCAAAAAGAATGAAATCTTGCCATTTGCAAGTACGTGGATGGAACCAGAGGGGATTATGCCAAGTAAAATTAGCCAGTCAGAGAAAGAAAATATCATATGACTTCACTCACATGAGGATTGTAAGAGACAAAACAGATGAACATAAGGGAAGGGAAGCAAAAATAATATAAAAACAAGGTGGGGGACAAAACATAAGAGACTCTTAAATACAGAGAACAAACTGCGGGTTGCTGGAGGGGTTGTGGGTAAGGGGATAAGCTAAACAGGTAAGGGACATTAGGGAGGACACTTGTTGGGATGAGCACTGGGTGTTATAAATAGGGGGTGAATCACTGGAATCGACTCCTGAAATCATTATAGCACTATATGCTAACTAACTTGGATGTAAGTAAGTAAGTAAGTAAGTAAGTAAGTAAGTAAATAAATAAATAAATGCCTTGGCCAGCTACCTTTTTTCTTTTGGTGGGTCAAAATTACTGGTTTTTCACTCCAGTCTTGTTGCCAGTCTGATAATCATGCTTATCTTGTACGTGTCAGATAAATTATGTAATTTAGCTATTATGCTCCAAATTTCATCATTTACTTGAAAGGCAAGAAGCTCATTTCAAGGCAGAATTTTCCACTTTATACCTAGGCTACTAAGTACAGCCACTAGGGAGTTCATAAGGATTCTCCCACATCATCACCACTTAGCTTTATGTAACACTATGGTAAAGGAGAGTCCTTTTCAAGGGACATAGAGTGTAGGGGAATCAGCATATTTTTCAATGCACTCCAACATCCCTCTCTCCATTTATTTTTGGATTCATTTATGATTTCTTACATCTTATTTTCATTCAGCTGTTCAGATTTTAGTCCATTAACTGTGCAACCTGTTTGAAAAGCTATCAGCTGCCTGAGCTAACACATGGTCATTCTACCCATGTCAAAAGCTCGGCGTGATCTTCAATCGGATTCCCTTCTCTCACACTACCATATTTAAATTAATTCCAGCAGGTATTCTCCCTATTTTTTGCTGATACACATCAGTCAAAACCTTGTGATTCTACTGGTATGTAAGAATTTTCACCTGGGTATGACATTTTACTTGCCCCCTTAGCTGCTGGTCTCCCCTCCAGATCTGTAAGTCCAGCTTTGCATAATAATGTAGCTTCAACTCAGCACATAGCTGTCCAATTAGGCAATACTTCTCATAGCCCCTCTTGTTGCCAGCCATACATGCAACTAAGTTATCAACCACATATCATCAGAAGTATTATGTGCAAATTTTGCGTCATTTACTTAAAAAAAAATGTTTTCCTCCCACTTCAAACAGGATCCAAGATGCAGAGCTGAATTAGTTTCTACCATATAGAAAATAGCTCTTGAGTTTTTAGAAAAATAAGATTAAAAGGATCGAAGGGTGTCCGTTAAAAATACACGTTGGAGCAGAAGTACCCTGCCAGCCAGCATCATTCCTGTTTTGACCTTAGAAAAAATTCAGTCTTAATTTATTTTTGTGTCTGTTGATGATGGCATCGAAGCTTATATCCTAAGTGTCACAACCCTCTGTGGCATGTAGGGACTAAAGACAATGTAAGTTAGTAGGGATAGGTCATAAAAAGGTAAGACAATAAAAGTTAGTAAGGGTACATCATAAAAAAATGTGACATCTGGGAGGAAGAGGCTACCTTAGATGCGGGTATTACAGAGCCATTAACCAAGGCAAGAATTATCACTGAGAGACAATTTCTCTTTGATGTTTCTTTTCCAAAACTCCCATACAGATGTACAGGTTGAGTAAGAGATGGGAACTTCAAAGAAAACAATCTTTAGTTTTCCAGCTTTGAGAATGCAGTTAAGCCATCCTCCAAAGGGAATAAAACCAAGTAGACTCAGGCCACAAATATTTCTGGCTCCCTCACCAACCTCTAAGAATAATGGAAATTGTCTTTTGCTACCCTTGCAGGAGAAAATATGACATGAAAGGAGAAAATTAAGTGTGGTGTAATACTTCTTCGAAGAAACAGTAAACGACAGAACTATTTTTAAAAAATTGAAATAGCCTGAGAGAAAAAAGAAACCCAAGGATATTATACTCAAAAAAGATAGTGATCAAATACAGGCAAGAAGCTAGTAACTTTAAATATGTCGATTTTAAAAAAACAATAAAGTGAGCCTACCAAGATCTTACTCAAAATAACTCAGGGACGGAAAACATATTAAAGGGATTTGTGGTCAACAGTGAATGCAATTAAGTACAAAACAAAATAGAACATTTGTGGGATTTATGGATTAGTGTAGGGAATGGTTTTTAACTTTAATGATTATTTGAGATTTGTGGACTTTTCTAGGGTTTTCCCTTCTTTGTAGTATTGTTTGATTATTTAAAAGAATCATGTTTCTTTTTAATAAATATAATTATTCCAAGATTAAAGAAATACAGTTATTTCACAAGAATCACTAGTAGCAAGATAAATCCATGCTGGTATTGAATAATAATGGACTCTATAAAAATACCATGTTATCTATTTTAAAATGTGATCAAACTGGCAATTTGTATAAACAGAGGCTTATAAATAAAAAGAAACCCTTACGTTTTTCTTAGCATTGATCAAAATCTCAACAATTTGAGATTTTAGGCTTTCTCATGAAACAATTCCTCATGTTTTGTATCACTCTTTTGGATTCATACCCACTTAATATGCCACTGGGGATGGGGGAGGAAGTCCTTATAAAGCTAGGAAAAGATTAATTGCTCCGTAGTGACGATAAATAACCATCAGAAACTGTGAAAACGTTTTCAGTTGATCACTGGCAACTCAGCTGTTCCAACCAATGTTAGAACTTAACTTCTAAAGTCAGCGGTAAGAAACAGAGTTATTCCATAAACACAGCCTAATGTCATCTATCACCAGACTCTTACCTGAGTAACCACAATTGTACAGATAACGTCCATACACTTTACCTTCAGAAAGCCTGCCAATCCCTGTCTTCAATATTCTCACAAATCTAAGATCGTCAGGCTGCTCTATTCAAGGAAATAATGTCTGACTCTGCTAGACTAAGAAACAAATTCAGAATCATTTCTTTACTTCAGATGTTAAATGGTAGTTTCGTGATCATTTTGGAGGCCTGACTTAAAGACACTCAGCTGACTGAATCTAGGAGGTCTCAGACCAACATGGATTCTCACCAGATTCCTTATGCCCAACCATCATTTTTCCTTGAGATCTACTGTCTCAACAATGAGTTGAGCTCTAAAGAGTTTCACTGAGCCATGCTGCTGAATGTATTTTGTTAGCCTAGGATTTATAACCAAACAGATTATTATATGAGGTTACTAAACCTAGATTTTTATGTAAAATTTTCAAACTTGGGTCTGTTTACAAAGGGATTTTGGTTTGAGGGTACATCAATTGATCAATTGCACTCAAGTTTTCCTGCAACGTCGTTAGATTTGAAGCTGTACAATTAAGTGCACTGTTGTTTGCTCTTAACATGTTTATTCTGTTGCTTGCAATGCATTTGTTTTTGTCTGTCTACAATGTTTTGTGCAGGCTACTTCTGTTTTGTCCTTGATTTTCTTATTTCTATTACACATATAAGGGGCTTCCATAGAGAATGGATGCAGTGTACCAATAATTTTCCATTTCAATACAAGTGAACTCTAAGCACTAACGAAATGGAAACCAACAGACCAGGAAAGCATCATGAACATTCACTAGCCAAGTTTGGTCCGAGGTGCCTTACACAACCTCAGGAGGACAACCTCTCTTCAGTCAGTGTGTGAAAAAAAACTGGCACATGGTGGATCACATGACCCTTCTGAACAGGTCTTGTCTGGGGAACGAAGATAACATTCATTAAGCATATACACTGACCACAGGTAGTGGTTCTGCTTTCTTAGGTGTCAGGGGTTTTCTGTGTCAAAATCTCAACCTCTTTCTTAAAGAAAATCTGATTTCTATGTAAAGTCTCATTATAATCTTAATTCACACTTTCCTTAATGGCCAAAAACAAAGTCAGCATGGAATAGCAAATGGACCCTATGGTGGGGCTTTTGACATATAAAAACTAATGAAGGGGCACCAGCGTGGCTCAGTCGGTTACGTCTCCGACTTCAGATCAGGTCATGACGGTTCGTGGATTCGTGCCCCGTGTTGGTGTCTGTGCTGACAGCTCAGAGCCTGCTTCGGGTTTTGTGTCTCCCTCTTTCTCTGCCCCTCCTCAGCTCATGCTCTGTCTCTGTTTCTCTCAAAAGTAAAGTAACCAAAACTAGTAACCAAAAAAGTAACCAAAAATAGTAACCAAAAAAGTAACCAAAAATAAAATTATAAACAAAAATTAATGAACTAATAGACTAATGAGGAATTCTGTAAAAACCAAAGGACAAAACACTACACATTAAAAAAATCAGAATATTTAATTGGAGTACTGAGCCTTGAAATAGTTTTAACTTCAAGAAACTCTCTCAAAGATTTGTAACTTTTCAAATTTACTCTCCTTCCACCCCACCTTTTTTAAATTTTATTTTTAATTTTTTAAAATATTTATTTATTTTTGACAGAGAGAGCAAGAGGAAGACACATAATCTCAAGCAGCGTCCACACTGTTATCACAGAGCCTAATGCAGGGATCAAACCCACAAACCATGATATTGTGACCTGAGCCAAAATCAAGAGTCAGATGCTGAACTGACTGAACTACCCAGGCACCCCTTATTTTTAATTTTTTTCAGCTTCAAGTTTTTATTTAAATTCCAGTTAGCTAACATAATAGTGTAATATTAGTTTAGGCATAGAATTTAGTGATTCATCACTTACATATAACACCCAGTGCTCATCCCAACATGCCTCACTCTTTAAAACCCAGATGTACTTGATGTTCGAAAGAAACTATCTTTTTTTTGGCTTTCTTCAGAAAAGAAGGGTTGAAAGGAACAATCCAAATGACAGCCCTGCCTTAGTTTAAAGCTAGGTTCTCTTTTCTGCTTATTATGGATCTTTGATAAGAAATACAATTGCTGAGAAGTCTGTTTTGCTTGCTGTTTGCTACGAGCATTGTGAGGCCTTTCCTGAATGTAACCCACTGTGTAGTAGAATGGGTTGTAAACCTTCCTAAATGTAGTCTGATATGTAATGGAATGAGTGATTGTACATAAACTAACCGGCATTTCTCGCTTCTGTAAACCTGCTTGCTTAGCACATTCCTCACCTACCCTACCCTCTTCCCCCTCCCCCCTTTTTCCTCCCGCCACAAGTAACGGACAAAGCCTTCCCGCCAAAGGACAAAGGACGCCCAATCAGAGAACAACAAATGTCCTTACTTTAAAATCAACTAATCAGGCCCCTCATAATTTGAAACCTCCCCTGTGCTATTTGTCTCTGTCTATAAAAACGCTGTACCAACCCTGATCGAGGCCTCTTGCGTCACCGGCGACGAGTGCGCAGAGGACCACGTTCGAACCTGCAATTAACGACCCTTGCCGCTTGGCTTTGGCTTACGACTCTGGTGGACTTTTGTGGGAGGTTTCGGAACTTCGGGCATTACAGGGTCATGTTGTAAAAGTGCTGAACCAGGAGGTATCGTGACATTGCTAGGCCCTGGGCCAGAGCAAAGTTAGTTGCAAGAATTTGCTGTTATTTTACTCTAGCAGAGATAATACTAAATAGTATGAACAAAAGACATATAAATATATGTAAAAGTGCCATGAAAGGAGCCAAAAATGAAGCACATTGATTTTACTGCTCAGTGTTTTTATTTTTTTTTCTTTTTGTGTCCCTGAAGTATCTTTTAATGTTTCTCTATAACCTTTCAATGTGATAAAACTTCTCTTCTTCTCATATTTGATCTAAATTCTGTAAACCTGTTTTAACTGTGTAAATCCAAAACCAGAACAAATGACAAAATGCCCTGCCATGTAAGAAAGAAGCAGCTTGCATTCAGGCGGTTTACATTTTAGGATATGAGCATTTTGGTTGTGGGCAATGCCATGCAGTTCCTCTAGAGAAAGGTAAAATTTTACATCGCACATTCCCATCTCAACATTGTTTTTGTTGTTGTCGTTTTTAATGTTTATTATGTTTGAGAGAGAGACAGAGCACGAGCAGAGGAGGAACAGAAAGAGAGGGAGACACAGAATCCGAAACAGGATCCAGGCTCTGAGCTGCCAGCACAGAGCCCAACTGGGGACTTGAACCCACCATGAAGTCATGACCTGAGCCGAAGTCAAACTGACTGAGCCACCCAGGCGTCCCCCCATCTCTATGTTTTAAAAAACCTAAGCTGTTTGACTAATGCAAAGTAACAATGTAAAGGAAGAACTAAAAGTTGATTTAATGAAAAATTCTGAAAGTTTGGGGTATTTTTAAGGCATCAAAGAAATGTTTACATCAGCATTCTTTCCTATCCTACCTAGAAGTTAGGAGCATTAAATACATAGAGGTATCAGTATTTCCAAAACCACTATCATGTACTATCCCAGAAGAAGTAGGCACGAAATTATTCCAGACCTAGTCCTAAAAGGATGCACAGGCATCACGGGACTTGTGTCCCCAATATTTCTCCAGCTCTTCATTGTGACAAATGGCCCTTCGGTGCTCATACTGTGTTTTGGGGGCAAAAATCAAGAGAAACATAAATTTATCCTACTATGTTCTATCACCAACGACCCAGAAGGATCCCACTTCCTCCTTTGCTTAACTTGATCTTTCCTTCCTGTAAGGGGGATGTAAATTCGTATCACCAGTTTGCATCCAATTAACTTGTACCGAGGAGAAAACCATCATAACAGAAAATGAGGCAACTGACTGAAAATCACAATTGGTTCTGCTTATCTTCATATCTTTCCCTGATTGACAGTGGGCACGAAAAGCAAGATCATTACATTTTTTAAAAAGGAGAAAAATTGACCTCAGTTTCATTATGAAGAGGGAAACTTTGCAAGGATGTGTACCTAAGAGCGTATCATTTTTAGATAAGAAGAAGGATGTAGTGCAAAACGAGAGCATGTAATTTTTGTTAAATTTTGAAACAGCTTGACATTCTAAAGAAACATATTTCAATGGAAGCATTTATTGAATTATAATCATGTTCTCCCTCAAACAATGGGGGAAAAAATAGAGCAAAATTACCATGTCAGGGCCCTACACCACTGTCATTAGTTAATATGTGAGGGATCTAAAGAAAGACCTAAAATTCTGTTCTAGTATGTATACTCTGTGATCTGTTCCTTTTCAATTCTTTTGTCGTCAGTATTACCTTTGCCTTTCCCTTATTATGTGTGCAGAAAACCTCACTACAAAGCGGCTCTCCATCTTTGTTATGGGCGTCTACACCCTTCTTCATTACCTTCAATTTCATGAGGAGAAACGTATTAAAGCCACCTGAGCCTGTGGGTTTGATGGATAGTTTCTCACAGAATCTTAGAATTTGCCAATTTAAAAGAAGTCTCTACCAGGCCATCTTGTTTCTCTCTCGTCACACAGCTATTTATTTTATGATCTCTTTTAATGATTTCTAAAAGAAACGCAAGTTGTAATTCTGCAACTTTCTTTTGCCACTGATTTCCTCTGCTTGTTCAGATACAGACTTTGTGTTACGTGTTTTCACGTCATGTTAACATGCTTTGGGCTCTATGTCAACTCACCAAGATAAAAAGAACCCATTTTATCAGACATCTACAATTATTTGGGTTCTACCGCCATTTAGTAGTGCTTATTCTTATAAGTTTTATACTTTTTACCTAGATGGTATCTTCCCTCTATTTTTTTGTTAAATATCATATTCATAACTTACAACCCTATGATCACATAGTACTGAAAGACAGATGTTCATATGCATGAGATATACAACTAAAATATTTTAACATATCATAATGAAAAGGAATTATTAAGTTAAAAACAAATTAAAATATCCACAAACGGAATACTATAGTGTAAGTCTTACAACTTACAAGATTCCAAACTAACTGCCTACTCCACAGATAGTGCTGTAAACATTACAGAATTATACTCTGGAAATCACAAATTTTTTTTAAGAAATGGTATAATTTTTGATAAGCAGGCTTAGAGAAAGGCTGTGTGTGAAGAGAGGAGCAGAAACACAAGGAGAGACAAAGAAAGATGGTAAGGCAGATGGAGAAGATTAGTGGGTTATAACAATGAGAACTGACAGTGAGAGGAAATGCGCAAGAAAAGATGAAAAAAACCAAGAAAAAAGAAAACAATACTTGAGAAAAGTTGATATCTCAAATAGCCTATACAAATAGCTGGTTCATGCTCATTCAAAACCTGTTAAACATAAAATAAAACAAAAATGAAATAGCAAGACACACAAACTTGAGTAGCTCAAATTAAATGAATGGATACTTGGGTTCCAGCTCCACGTGGGGCTATTGCTGACAGCTCAGAGCCTGGAGCCTGCTTCAGATTCTGTGTTTCCCTCTCTCTCTGCCTCTTCCCTGTTCGTGCTCTGTCTCTCTCTCTCTCAAAAATAAACGTTAAAAACATTTTTAATGGATGGATACTGTCAGGTTTTGTTGAGGATGTGCAGCACTGTAGCTTAAACTGATACTATTATGTCTTTAGAAATATGGGTGCCAGTCTTTAAGGTTATCTAAGCACAAATAAGAACTCAGCAATTTCACACGTAGAAGAAATACACACATCTGTGCATCAACAGGTGTGTACAAAATCCTCTCAGCAGCCTTGTTCCAAGTAGTCAAAGTTGGAAAAAATCCAAATGTCCACAAATATTAAAATGGGTAAATAGAATTATGCTGTTGTTGTAACAGAACACTAAGCAGTAATAGGTAAGCGTGAAAAAAAACAAAACCACCTCAGTTATCCACAACAGAGGGAGCGAATTCCAGAAACAATATGTTGAGCAAAAGAAGCAATACTCAAAACTACTTAAAAATAATACTGGGGACACCTGGGAGGCTCAGTCAGTTGAGCATCCAACTCTTCATTTTCGCTCGGGTCAGTGTTGTGGGATCAAGCCCTTCATCAGGCTCCTACTTGAGTCCCTCTTTCCCTCTGCTCTTCGTCTGTTCATGCCCTTTCTCCCTCTCTCTAAAAAAGTAACAAAAAACAAGGAACAAATAATACTGTATGATTCTATATGTACAATTTTCAAAGAGACACGAAATGAATCTATGGTGTTAGAAGTCAGGATAGAATAATCTCTGGAGAAGGAGGGGTTAATGTTTGGAAGGGTAATTAGGGGAAGCTAAGGTTTGTTAATATTCTATTTCTTGAGCTCATAGAGGTCATGTGGACGGATGTGCCCTATGCTCATTCACTGATTTGCATTTTATGGTTTTGGCAATTTACATGTGAGTATATTTCAGCCAAATACTTTATAAAGTAAAACAAACAAACAAAAAGTACACACACACACACACACACACACACACACACACACACAGGAGTGTGTATCAGAAGGGAACATATATGTATAGAAATTCAAATGTATAGAAATTCAACAATAAACCTCCTGAGATAGAATATGTTTGAATAATTAAATCAGGGAAGTTGAAAAAGAGGGATATTTGGTTGATAAATTTTTGAATATACTAGAAAGACACATTTCAAAAAATTCTCTCTCTCTTTCACATACAAACACTAGGTGAACACAAGACAGATTTTTAAAAATAAATAAATGTGGGGCAACTGGGTGCCTCAGTCGGTTAAGCGTCCGACTTCAGCTGGGGTCATGTTCTCTCAGGTTGTGAGTTCAAGCCCGGCATTGGGCTCTCTGCTGACCGTGCAGAGCCTGCTCTAGTTCCTCTGTCCCCCTTTCTCTGCCCCTCCTCTGCTGATTCTCTCTCTCTCCCTAATAAACTATAAAATAAAAATAAATAAATAAATAAATGCTCTATGTTTCAGATGAAAAGATCTCTGGTTTTATAAAATGTAGATTTAAAATGAAAGACACATTTTACTGTTCTAGTAAATACCACAAGGACTCCCAGGTAGTTCAAAGAAAATGTGAAATAGGAGTTTAAAATGAAAATGAGGTTAAGGCACTGAATGATTATTTGTTAAAAAAAAAAAAAAAAAGAGGAAGTTACACAAAACAAGAAACCAGAATGTGTCTCCTAGGAATTTAAAATAATTGGAGGAGTTCTTAGCTGAGCAAGTGGGGATTGAAAAGTGGGGAGATATCTTTTTGAGAAAGTCAGTTAGGAGCAAACATTGCTGTAAGATACTCACTTAGGAGAAAACGTTGCAGTAAGATACTCACTTAGGAGCAAACATTGCAGTAAGATACTCAGGAACAAATATTGCAGTAAGATACTCACTTAGGAACAAACATTGCTCAATGAAGCATGTGTGTTCACGTAATAATGCAGGGTTTTTTTTCTGTCCTACACATTCTGCTCTCTGGTGACACAGGAAACATGTGTGTAAGGATCAGAAGGTCTTGTGCCTAAAAGAACTAAGTAAGAAAGCCATCGCTTTCAGGATGTCTGTTTCCCCTTTCTGTGACCCTTTTCCCTCCTTGAAATTCAATCTCAATTCAATCACTGAATAAGTCTTTTTGTTTTTTTTTTTAAATCACAGCAAGGGGTTCTGACTTAATGTGTCACCACTTACTTGAGAGTTTGAATTTTTAAATATGACAGTAATTATGGCAGGCTTGGGAGTTATTAAAATAAATAAGTTATGCTCCCTATCCTTGAAAAGCTCATGACCTACTCAGTTTGGAAAAACCAGAGACAGATTTTTAAATATCTAGAGCAAGAAAGCCTGTTGTACTAAGGAATGGATTGTAAGACCAAACAAGAAGTATTTCCGGGCAGGACTATAAGCTCAAATCACATCACAATGTCTACAGAAATAAAAAGTAATGCTTGGGATAAACAGTTCTGTGCAGCTGGGGACCCTTGGATATGATCCTCAAAAATTAGGAGTTCATAAACATGAACAGTTATGGCATAATATTTCAGGCAGCGATGGATCTCTTGGCTTGGTAATAGGAATGTTTACCGTTGTTCATGTTTAGTAGTCTGCTTTGGCATATTTCTTGGGGGTATCATTTTTAAATTTCCTCTCCTGGACCCTTTCTTGGCAGGCACTTTAGAAAACTGCCTTTAGCTACTTTCCCCGTGGTAAGAGGCCTCCATTTAAGAAAGAAGTTCTCATCCGAGACACGTATACCTGTCTCTTCTAGGAAAAGCAGTCTCTTCTAGGAAAAGCAGCCCCGTGACTCACTTATACCTGAGCCCAGTTCCCCAGGGATCTACCCACAGGCTTGGTGGCAGCTGGAGAGACTGATTTGTCCAAACTAACTTCCCTTCCGGACTTCTAAGATGTTGCGTGCATCCACTCCAGACAACCGGCCGGTGGAACTCTGCTTCCTGAAAACACCAACACCTAATTGCAGTGAACTTTAAACTTCTTTAGAAAGGACTCTAGACCAATACAAATGATTAAAAATTAAATGTGCTCCATATATTAAATAATAATAATAATAATAATAATAATAATTAAATGTGCTCCAAAGAGTCACCCCAAATAGGTCTACTCTCGTGTTAAAATAGGCTAATAGGACTCAAAATGGGAATCGCTTCTCTAAATGAGATCAAGTATACATAAAAATAATTCCATCAATTGCACAATACTGATTTTAGTAAAGAAAATAGCCAGGTATGTGGGTTTAATAATTAACCGGGATTGAAACAAATTCAACACACAGTTATTCCCTTTATATTTTGGTTTAATTAAATGCAAACCAAGATTAAACTGTATCCCCAAAATACGCACTTACAGTCGTAGCAAAGGAAAATATTACTTAAGAGAAACACTTACGCTTGATGGATAGCATCTAATTGTTTCTCTAAAATATCACAAGCTAATGAAACTTTTTTCTATCACTATTTTACATCCGTGATCTATTCGGGCAGTATTGAAAAATCACATCCGTCCTGCTTGATTTACAGTAGCTCGTTTGATCTTCCCCTAACCTCAAGTTACAGAAGATGGAGTAAAATAAGCTAAATACATAAATTAAGTATAAGACATCCAAATGTATCTCAAAATGGTTATACTGCCTTTGTTAAGGCTATTGAAAGGAAACTTTTTAAGTTTGAGCATCATTACTAAATCCTATATACAATGGCATTCAGTGAAACTCCACTATTACACAAAGAGAAACAAAAACCATCTTATCCAATTAACAGCTCATTCATTGTTAAAACCCCAAGCTTCCACGACTTAGTACAAGGCAAATACCAACTTCCTCCCAGTTTTGCAGTGCAGTTAGCATTGCACGACTATTGAAGAAAGCAAGAGAGAAAGCCTGATTCAAGCAAGGGTCAGAGGATTTAAAATCAAGGATATTTAGAAGAAATGGAAAACCATAGCGCTCTAGATCTTGCCTTTTAACTCAATGTGAACTGCCAAGAATTACATGGCTTTCTTCTCAGAACATTCAAAAATCAATTGCATGTCTCTACTGTGTATTTGGGAACCTTGTTTCATTGCCTTTCAAAGGGTGAGCATTATGAGGGAAAAAATGATGCCAAAGTGTCACAAAACACATTGCCCTCCCCTCATTTTTTATCCAATCAGCAGAAAGCCCATCTATGTGTGAAATCCCAGATTTCTAGAAAGATGGTGAAAGCAAGGGTAGAAAATGGAAAGTTCCATTGTTGGGACAAGTGGGAGTTATTCTCAAGGGAAAGGATAAAACTAAATATTAATAAAAGAAGCCACATGAGAAATCCATTATTAAAGGATTTAAATAATTTGGACTTTTTTCATTTTTAAAAATCATATGGTCAAAGCTTTTGTTTCTTTCTTTCTTTCTTTTTTAATGTTTATTTTGAGAGAGAGCGAGCTCATGCGTGCACCCTTGCATGGGGGGAGGGGCAGAGAGTGAGGAGCAAGAAAATCAATCCTAAGCAGGCTCCATGCTGTCAGTGCAGAGCTAGATGTGACCCTTGAACTCATGAACCATGTGATCATGACCTGAGCTGAAATCAAGACTTGGTAGCTTAACCAACTGAGTCACCCAGGTTCCCCAAGGTCAAAGCTTTTTTTTTTCCCCAAAAGAGAATTTCTCCCCAACTCCAGTCAGTAACATATGTATGTGTGTGTATATGTCTGTATACACACGCAAACTGGCATGATATTCGTGAAAACAATAGCAATTTACAGAATCACATAATATTGAAGCTCATGTTCAAATATACTTAGAGTATATTTAATCTAGCAACCCATGACTATAGGAAGAATCCTTTATGTAGACACCAAAAAAGTAGTTTCTATTCTCTGTCTTCATTGGATGGGTCTCAATGTTACAGGGACCTTAACACAGCAATAAATATCTTGGTACAGCTTCTTCCAACCAGCCTGTGCTTTGCCCTAGAAAGTTCAAAGTTTCTTAAAAATGAGTTATGATTTACTATACAATATATTCTCTAGAATCCTGTAATTTCCAAGTTTAAAACAGACAATCATCTAAAACCTTATTTATCAGTTACTTGTAACTACAGATTTTTCCATAAAATAATGACTCATGGTATGACAACAGGCTCACTTTAAATCCTCACAAGTAGGGGCACCTGGGTGGCTCTGTCAGTTTAGCATCCGACTTCTGCTCAGGTCATGATCTCATGGTTCATGGGTTCAAGCCCCACATCAGGATCTGTGCTTACAGCTCAGAGCCTGCAACCTGCTTTGGATTCGGTGTTTCCCTCTCCCACTGCCCCTCCCCTGCCTATGCTCTACCTCTCTCTCTCAAAAATAAACAAACACTAAAAAAAAAATCCCCATAAATCAATGCATATCTACATACCTACATAGACATGCATATATATACAATAATAAATGAATAAAACTATGCCTAGAGTTTAGTTCTGTAGAGTTGGAACATGTATCTATTCATTGACCAGGTATTTCAGGTTTTTTCTTTACATGCAAGGCACAATATCAATAAATGTACCAATTTTTTCTATAAATATCAATATCGATAAAGATAGGATCAATAAAGATAGTATCAATAAAATTCACAAATCCCCTCTGAAAGAAAAATGCATGTAGCCATTATATTGTAGGTCTTATTTATTATATGCGTATTATTTATACTCTCTTATAGATAGCATTCCACTCTGGGAAAATACACTTGATAATTCAATTCTGGATGCTAGAATAATCTCCTACGGAAAAGTGCCTGATATCAAAGTCAACCATGAGAAGTACTGCAAATTTCATTTTAAGATATAAGAATAGTGGCACTGGGCAGCGTGTCCAGATGGCTCAGTCGGTTAAGCATCCAGCTTCAGCTCAGGTCATGATCTCATGATGGTCTGTGAGTTCGAGCCACGCATCGGGCTCTGTGCTGGCAACTCAGAGCCTGGAGCCTGCCTCAGATTCTCTATCTCCCTCTCTCTCTGCCCCACTTTCTCTCAAAAAATGGATAACTGTTAAAAAAAAAAAAGAAAAAAGGAAAAAGAATACTTATGCTGGGCAACTCCTTGAAGAAGCAGTCTATGTGAATGGCAGAGCTGGTGGTTGTAGGTGTGCAACCGGTTGGACCCTGAGGCTTATACCAAAGGATCACTCAGAAAGGAGAGTATCTAAAGATAATGTTCCCCTGAGGAAGCAGCAGAGGCTGTGGAATTAGATGTGCCTTTGTTTCAATCTTGGCGAAAGTACTTACCAACTAATGCAACCAAACGAGTTGATTAACAGTTCAAAAGTTCTTACCTTTAAATTAGGGGTACAAGAAAACCTCCCCAGAGAAATGTGTTGAATGAATCATCTGCCCAGCCCTAGTCCTCCTCCCATGGCCGGTGGATGTTGGAGAAGGTCACTGAGAGGAAATGACCACTGATGGACCCTCTAGCTGGACCAAAGCAATCAGAGGCTCGTTACCCATTCCCCTCTCCTTGGAAGGAATGTTCTGCTCACTGTTCCCGCAATGGGCACCATTTTCAAGGACGAAGCCTTAAGAGACCAATGTTTTGTTGTGACCATCTGGACAGTATAAGCTGAATGAACCCAGGTAAGACCTAACGATATAAACTTTTAAGATTCTGACAGGCACATGTGGAGGCCTCATGGGGCTGCTCATATGTAAGTGTCCTTGCTTATTAAACTTGCCATCTACCAATCTGGAAAGGTCTGCCTCTTTGCTCACTCTCTTCTTGCCCTGTGTGTTTGGGGCCAATTTGCAACTAACACAGGATGAGGAAGGTATATGTGTGATCCAAGAAGCAAAAGACTGAACATGCATATTCACAGCAGAAGGGAACCACCGAGAAGTAGAGGGTTGACCACAGTGAACAAGTTGATTAGTGCATACATCCAAACAAGGATGGCTCTGCATTTCCACAAACGAATGAGGTGGTGCCGGGAATTCCTTTCTGCAGGGATCTGGCGTGACTGATGTGCAGTTCTATAAATGCACCTGTTTGTCTCATGATCCTTACACCTAGTTTATGAAAGTATTAACATAACTTTGATAAATATTTTGGGTTATAAACTCATTTCTCATCTTCATGTAATGAGAAAACAAAAACAGAATTTGAAGAAGCCAAATAAAAGGCTGTATATTTGGAGATTATATAAAATAAATTATGTATATTCTAAATAGAACCCCTTTAATCAAACTACAGGAGCTCAGGGCAATATTCAATTTGACTTTATAATACTTCAAGAAACAGCATCCACTGGTTCTAAGAATTTTAGAAGCTTTATATTCAACATCAGTGACTCATAACATTTTAGCTACCTAATTCTCTGCTCTGTAAATCCATCAAATATTTTAAAAATGTTTTCCAAAAAATTTAAGTGTACTAGTGCAATTCTTTTTTTCAAGGATTAAGTTAAAAAAATGTTTTTTGTTAATTCAAGTCAATACATCTGAACTTAACCTTCTAGGAAATTTGTTTTTTTTTTTTTAATTGGGTTATTTTATGACGGGTACACTTGTAATTAGTAACAGCTGTGACTCTCCATTTTGTAAAACTGGGGAGGATAAGTTATCAAATTAATCGCATTTGGATAAATCTCAAGTTTTTATAAGAGCGATTTGAGTAGAATTTTTGGCAACGTTTTGAAAATACTTAAAGAAAAGTACAAATATTTTAGCTAACCTTGTTATAAAGGCAAAATATGAATTATCTTTCTTCCCAACCCCAAGTTAATTATGCCATTCACCTCTTTACCTCCTACAGAGATTCCTCATTCTCTGGAAAGATTCTAAACGTTTATTTTATCACCTCTGTATGTCTTTAGATGCATCCCCACTGTTGCAAGGGAAACTCTAACTAGATCACCCATTGTCTGCCGAGAGCTGGGATTTCAGATGAGCCTTGGAAAATCATCTTACCATTAGGCTATAAGCAATTTTGAAAATGGAAAGTGGAATATATTTACTACACCTGGTGAGTCTCTAATTACAATGGTCTATATTCATCATTTACACACATTTGTCTTTTTAATTAATTACTCAGGGCTCAATTCAATCCCTTTGCTGCACTCTAAAATTCCCATTGATTTAAAAGGTGTAATTGTTGCGATAGAGTAATAGACTTTTTGGAATCATTGGTTTTTATACAATCAAGAGCTATTCGGTATCATTCACTCCCTGTGTGGAGTTCAGGTTCCTGTCACTTAAAGTCATTTTGCCTTTCTTTTTCCTGTGACTAGGAATACCAAAAAACCTATTTTGGGTATTTTAGAAAATCATCTAAAAAATTCTGTGTTCAGTCTTCCAAGTCCCATGTTTAACATCATTATAAATATGCATAGGAATTATTATATTATCTTTTATTAATAACTGCTTTATGTAAATATTAAAGGCTTGTTAAGTAGGCAACATGTTTACTTGTGGGTAAATTCATTCATAGGAATATCAATTTTAGCACTCAAATGTAATGCAAACATTCTCAATTATTTATAACACCTTTCATTCCTGAACTCCATTTTTTTTTTCAATTCTAAGTATATTTGTTGCTTTTTAGTGTATTCAATAACTTTAAAATAGAGATTTAAACAATGTCATGAAAAAAGTCATTCACAATCACATGATGGAATTTTTTTGGTTTTAGTAATATGAAATTCTGGGGAAAAAGTGAATCTTTATTGGTTTTAATTAACTAACTTAGTATCTATGGTGTAATCAAATTGATTTAAATTGGTTATATATAGGCTTCCTTCATGTATTATCTACAGGTGTAAGCCAGTTGACGAAAGCTTGTAGACTGCCATGGATAATTTCCAACAATAACTTGTTGTTATTGTTTATTGTTTACTTAGACTAAAGCAGGTGCTCTTTGCAGTGTTTTATGTGGAGAAACTTTTGTTATCATCACAAGAAACTTGTCAATAAACCATTTTTACCTCCATTTCATAGAAAACTGAAGCGCAGAGGGTTATGTAATTTCCAAAGTTCACAAAGTAACAGATTAGAACTGATCTCAGACTCTGAGTCTGGAGACTGCACTCCTAACCATCATGCTCCACTGTCACCATGCCTTTATGTTTCATTTTATTATAAAATGTTTGAGACCTAGTCATAGTCATATTTTCTCTCTCCCGCAAGGTTCTTTTAAAAATAACTACTGGGTATTTTTGGCTTTCACTGACACAACACATCTAATTAAAACGCAACTCAGTGGCAAATTCAATATATGAACTGGGTCTCTAGGTCCACAACTTGGTTTGTTTATTCAGGGTATTAAATATATATATGTGCTAATGACCACAATCAAGATATTAAACCTTACTAATATATCAAAAACTCCCCCGAGTCCCTCTATCATATAACTAAAGTCCTGCAATACGCATTTATGTTTGAATTCTTTCACTCAGCATGATATTTTGCAATTAGATTGCTATGTGTGCCAAATGCTCTTGTTTATTCAGTGTGTATTCCACATCATGAACACACCAAACTCTCATTAGCACGAGTTGATGCACATTTGCATTATTTGGAACAGTTCTAATTTTTGGCTACCATCATCAATGTTCCTACCAACATTTGCATACAGGTCATCGTGCGAATATGTATGTTCACTGCTCCTGGGTAAATCTCTAGGGTTCCTGGTTCAGGCGTAATTTTAGACTTCACTTTATCTCTACTGCTAATCTGTTTTCTAAAAACCAATTGTACAGTTCTGCGTTCCCACCCCCAAAATATGAGACTGCCAGTTACTCCACATCTTCATCAACACATCCTTCTAATTTTAACCAAAATGGATGCACAGTGATATGTCGTTGTTTATTCCTGTCTCTCTGATGACTGCTGATTCTGAGTATCTTTTCATCTGCCTCTTAACCATTCATTTATCTTCTTGTGTAAAGTAACTGTTAAAAATGTTTACCCATTTTGGGTTGTCGTATTATTGAGTTGGCAAAGTCTTCCAGATATTTGAAAAACAAATCCTGTAAAGTTTTATGAAATCGACCAGGAAACCCACCTCTTCCCTGCGTTATTTTTTCCCTAAGGACGTTAATTATGACCTTGATCGCTTTTATTGATAAAGGGTTGTTTATATTATCTATTTCTTCTTGGATACATTATAGAAGTTCGAGCCTGTTAAAGATAAGGTTTATCTTGGCATGATGTTCCTCATAATAACCCTTTGTTCTCCCTTTAATGTCTGGAGGATCTAACTTAACATTCCCTCTTTCATTATTGATACTGTTCCTTTGTGTCTTCTCTACTTTTATTAGTCTCAGTTTTATCAATTTGATTGCATTTTTCAAAGAATCAGCTTTCGATTTTATTGTTTTTTAATGTAATTTTCAATGTAATTGGGAATTTCAATGTATTTTAATTTATTGATAATTAATTTATGTCCCAGCCTATGGTCTATCTTCGTGAACATATCATGAGCAGTTGAAAAGAAGATATTCCTATTGAGTGTGGTGTCTGTGTCATGTAGGTCAAAGTAATTAAGAGTGTCACTCGGTACTTCTATGTTTTTAATTATGTTTTAAACTAATTATTTTATCAACCATTGAAAGAGGTATGTTAAAATGCTTCAGGTGCCATTGTAGGTTTGTGTAATTTGTCCTTTATTTATGTCAGTGTTTCAATATGTATTTTGAAACGCTGTTATTCGGTACATACACATTTATAATTGTTATGACCTCAAGATGACTAAACTATCCTTAGGAATTGTTCCGCTTTTATAGTGGTAATAATATGTAAGATCTGTACCTATTTTGTCTGGTACTAATAGATTCATAAAAGGCATGCTACCTTTCTTATCTTTACTGCTTGCATAGTAAACATTCCAGTCATTTGTTTTCAACCTATGTCTACATTGTACTGAGACATGACTTCTTTTTTACCCATTATGACAATCATTACCTTCTAATTAAAGAGAGTCTATTAAAGACAGTTTAATGTAATTGTTAATATTGTACCATCAGAGCATAATTCTGCATTATTTGTTTCCTCTTTGGCACCTCTGCTTATGATGACTCTGACATTTCCTCACCTTTTTTATTGAAATATTCTAATTTTTACCCATACGTATTTTCATTACGTTTTTACTAGTTGTTCAATGATTCCACAGTCTATGTCAAGTTTATTTTATACCACTTTACATAAAATGTAGAAAACTTTAAATCATAAAACTAAACTTAACCTCGGGCTGTATACCATCATAGAAATCTATAAATTCATGTCTTTAGTTTTTGAAAAAAATAAGCCATTATTTTTTCAAATATTTTTTCTGCCCTATTTTCTGCGTGCTTCCTGTATTAGTTTGCTAGGTTACCATAGCAAGTACCATAAACTGAGGAACGTAAGTAACATATTTAGTGTCTCATAGTTTGGGAGGCAGTAAATAAGATCAAGGTAGGAGCTGGGCTGTTCTCTACAGAGAGCTATGAGGAAGAATCTGTTCCATGCCTCTCTCCTAGTTCTTGGTAGTTTGCTGATAATCATTGATGTTCCTTAATTAGCAGAAGCATCACCCTTACCTCAGCCTTTATCTTCATGTGTGTTCTCCTTGTGTGCAGATCAGTGACCAAATCCCCCCCCCGCCCGTATTTTTAATTCAGTGTGTATTTTATTTTTCAGAGAGAGAGGGAGAGGGAGAGGGAGAGAGAGAGAGAGAGAGAGAGAGAGAGAGCGAGTGAGCATGAGTGGGGGAGAGGAAGAGAGAGAGGGAGACACAGAATCCAAAGCAGGCTCCAGGTTCCGAGTTGTGAACACGGAATCGTATGCAGGGCTCCAACTCACAAACCGTGAGATCATGACCTGAGCTAAAGTGGGACCCTTAACCAACTAAGCCACCCAGGCGCCCCTCCCCTTTTGATAAATAAATTAGTCATATGGGATTAGAAGTCCACCTAACTCCACCATGACCATCTGCTTTACTCTAAATAAATGTTTGTTAAGTATGCTCACAAATGCAATATTAAATGATCAATGGCCTCATCGGTTTAAACAGTTTTGAGGACCTGATTTATATTGATTTCTGTTATTAGATATTAATAAAATAGATTACTTATGGAAGTTTCAGAAATTCATCTACCAGGTATATTTCATGAATGATAGAAAATAATCAACACATTAATGTAATTTCATACTTTTTAAACTTTCTACTACCATGAAAAAAAAGAAACACAACAACAAATGCAAATTTCCAACTTTCCAGCCAGGTCAAATAAGGGCAAATGTGCAAAAAGGAGTAACAGTTCAGAATGTTCTATCCAACTTCTTAGGATGAAGTATAAATGTCCTTAGGGTTGAGAAGAATCAGCAATAGCAGTCAAGACAAAGGGGAAAAAATGAGACATCTGTCAAATGAAACATTAACCCTCGGGCTAAAAATATCTTAAATGGTGGCCTGAAAGGTATTATATCTGTTGAATCCAAATGTTCCCTCAGGATTAAGATTTCTTTTCCACAAACTTTAACAGTACTATAAACACCAGTTATTCACAACACTGAGGACAATTGTGATCCTGAGTAAACAGTCAAGTTTTAAACTATGTTTAAAGTATGTTTTCTTCTCTTTAGCAAAGAAATAAATATGTGAAGAGAATATGTCCAAGATGACAAATGAAGTTCCTTGGAAAAATAGAATTCTAAACTTTATGTGCTCTGTACCATTTACAGACACACACACTCTCTCAGAAAAAGCGTTAAGCATAGTTCTGTAAGAATCTGGACATACAAACACCTCAACTAATTGTCTCTGGATTTTGTATCATAATAACCCAAATTAATTTTTGAAACCACACACTGAAAGGTGTCCAATCAACGGTCAGGATCCTGTGGCAGACAAGCATTAAGGTGGCTCCAATGGTCCTGCGTATTGGTGGGCAGGGTTTTTGTCAGCCTTTCCTCTCGAGTGTGGCAAAGATGTGACTTGCCCGAACCAATAAAATATGGCAAAGGTAACAGGATGTCATACCCATGATTTGTTGGCGTCAATGAGATGTTTTCTCACTATCAGACTCACTTTCCTGCTTTCTTGCTGACCTTGAAGAAGCAAGCAGACATGGGACAAATTCCTTGTAGAGAAAACCACAAATGAGGCAAGTGTGGGTGGCTGTTAGGAGCTGAGAGCAGTTTCCAGATGACAGGTAGCAAAAATCTGCAGCAATCAGTCCCACAACCAGGAAGAAATGAATTCTACCAACAACCTGAGTTTCGGGGTAGATTGTCCCTCCAGTTAAGACTGCAGCCCAGCCATTCCCTTGCAGGAAAACTTCCAAGACCCTGAGTATGGGAAAGAGTTAAGCCAGGCAGAGATTCTGGACCAGGAGACAAAAGTGAGGTAATAAACCCGTGTTTTCTAAAGTCACTAAGTTTGTGGTACATTTTATACAGCACAGCTAACTAATATAACACAGTAAAATCATATTTTCTTCTTAAAAAGGCATTCTTTTGGTGGTGCCTGGGTGGTTCAGCTGGTTGAGCACCCGATTCTCGATTTCAGCTTGGGTCATGATCCTAGGGTCATGGGATCAAGCCTTACATCGGGCCCAATGCTGAGCATGGAGCCTGCTTAAGATTCTTTCTCCCTCTCCCGCTACTCCTCTCCCCTGCTCATGTTCTCTCCCTCTCTCTCTCTCAAAAATATGAATAATAAATAAATAAAAAATGTCATTCTTTTTAACTCACTCACTTCTAATTGCCAAGCTATTGAGAGAGTACATTAATTTTTTACTGGGCTGTTTGCCCTGAGATGATTGGTAATCATTATTGAATTAAAGTTATTTTAAAATTTATTACTTATCTGTGGCTTGGTATCTACTTGGATTTAACATCTTACCTTGATACAGTATGGTCTATGATGCCAAAGAAATATTATTATTTGAATGCACATTTGTGCATTAATACACAACTATGTACCTCTATCTGTATTTTCATATATAGATATGTTTTTTCTAATTAAAAGTTACACGTACTTTTCATGTCATATGTATGCATAAGCATATGCATATGTCATATATATGTGTGCATATGTATATGCACACATATATATACAGACATGTGCATACAATATTCATTCTAATAATTTAACCCACCCCTAAAATATTCACCAGTATCTGAAATTTATAAAATACATGTGAAATATTTTAAAATCACCTAAACAGATTACAACTCACCTCAAAACCTGTATTACATTTTGGATCTGTAAGTGAGCTACTCATACATGTAGGTTTATTTGTATTCAAACTGTGGAAGATTTTTAAAAAGCTAAGAAGCAAGCTTCTCTCAAGTGTAGTAGATCAGGGGTAGACCAATGCTTGGTCAACAACTAGAGAAGCAAGACAAATTATAAAGTTACAAAATCAAATTTTATTAAAGTTTGGTCATATATTCCTTCACTTATTTTAAAGTAAGCTCTGCTGGGATGAGCACTGGGTGTTTTATGGAAACCAATTTGACAATAAATTTCATATATTGAAGAAAAAAGAAATATTTTAACTTAGGCATATTAAAAATATTTCCAGGTAAAAAAAAATAAATAAATAAAGTAAGCTCTGCACTCAAGGTGGGGCTTGAACTCATGACCTCAAGATCATGAGGTGATCTTGACCTTTACTGACTGAGCCAGCCAGGCACCCTCAAAATCACGTTTCTAAAGTAATCAGGGAGACAGCTTTCAGACCAACAAGCACTTGGATGAACTCCATTTATACAGAGGGAAAATTGTATAGGTGTAAACTAAGTATTCACAGCTACTTTTTTTTTTTTATTTCCTAGTTGCATGTACCCATTCAGCATGTGCACCTAGAGTATACGGAGGACCTCATGGGGAGAACGAGAAATGCTTTTAGCACTTGTATAGGGACGCTTAAACAAAATGTGGGTCTTGACGGGTCTCCAACTCAGGACTGTTTTCCCCAAAAGCATTTTACTGCACGTTGAGGATGTTAAAGAAAATACAGGATTAAAAGGAGAGCATCTTAAAAGCAAAGTGCAGATCTTCTATGTGCTGTGCTGTATAGTGGACAGACTCCTGCTGCAACAAGAGATTCTTAGAAATTGAAAACTTGAACAGAAGGCTGAATTGGCCATGACAACTTTTATCTGCCTTTTATCAACAGTTTGCAAACACAAGTATAATGAGACCCATGATAAGAGTCCTGGTTCCTAGCAAAGGGCCACTACTAAAGGACAGAGTCAACAGCAGAGATTGTGGTAGAGTTTCTAAACTGAAAACATCAGAGTCTTTAAAGACAGTCTTCCCTTGAAGATATATGACAAATTTTTGAATCAAGACAGCTAGGCTGAAAGGAAGATACGAAATTCTCTGAAAGGCAGAAATAAATTGCCAACAACCTTTCAGGTCTAAGGATGCTAAGTCCAAGAAAGCTACCTACTGAAAGTTTTTGAGGATCACATTCTGGTAATACGAGTGAACCACAGGTATGTTTAGACTGACAAATACTGAAACTCAGCCCTGACTCAACTCAGTCCCTAGCTGAATTATGGTGATACATCCTAGGATCTGTGTGATAATAGATGTATAAACCCTCTCCTGTGAAAGGTAATGTGATCTGAAACCTCTAAACTTCTTTTATACAGAGAGATCAGCATACATTGAAAATATAAATGAAAGAAGCAAAAGTATGTAATTAATAAACAAAATAAACATTAGACAATAGAAGTGAACCAAAAGGTGACCCAGACAGGAAAGAAAGCAGGCAACGATTATAATGAATTTGTTACAGAAAATAAAGTAAAGATGGATAAAACAAATTGGTGAAAGGATGGAAAATTCTGAATAAAACTTTAAATATAGGAAATTAAATAATGTGCCAGAATAAATGTGTATTATGACTGAAATTAAATGCTCAAAGGGTGGACACAGCAAAACACGGTTTAGCAAATGGAAATTGCATCAGAAAATAAATCAGTATAAATCACAGAGAAAAACAAGAGTTGAGATTCGGATACAACTATTTAAAAGATTAATGGAAGACACCCCCAAATCCTAACATATA
The DNA here is from genome assembly GCF_027475565.1 of Acinonyx jubatus. Lineage (NCBI taxonomy): Eukaryota > Metazoa > Chordata > Mammalia > Carnivora > Felidae > Acinonyx > Acinonyx jubatus. Next base: position 8,958,196 of record NC_069382.1, on the reverse strand, counting down.
TGTAATTGAAATTAACAGAAGGAGAAAGCAACACATGGGGAAAAAAATAAAAATTTGATGACATGATATCTGAAAAATTTGCCAAATTAATGGAAGATATCAATTCAAAAGGCTAAAAGGAACAAAACAACCCTTAAATACCTCATTACAAACAAAGGAACAAAACAACCCTTAAATACCTCATTGCAAACCAAAACAAAGAAAACATCTTAAAAACATTAAATACAGACATGGATACTATTACCGGCTGTACTGTGTTCCTCTCAAATTTGTATGTCGAAACCCTAACCCATAGTACTTTTGAATGTGACTGTATTTGGAGACAGGTACTCCAAAGAAGAGATTAAGCTAAAATGGTGCCAATAGCACAGGGCCTAACCCAATCTGGCTGATGTCCTTGTAAGAGAAAGAAATACATGTAGACACACACACACACACAAAAGATACCAGGAATGTAGAATCCCAGAAGAAAGACGTGCGAGGGCAGAGCAAGGAGGCCATGTCTCCAAGTTACCAAGAGAGGCCTCAGAAGAAACCAATCCTGCTGATCTTGATCTTGGATTTCCAACTGTGAGGAAATGAATTTCTGGTATTTTGTTACCGCAGTCCTAACAAATGACGACACATGCCTTCAAAGAAACAACAGTAAGACTGACTGCTGACTTCTCCAAAGAAAAGTTAAAAGCTTTTTTTAATGGCTGCTAAAAATAAGACAGTGACAACTAAAGAAAAATCATTTAAGTGAAGTGTATGCCAAAATATTCATACATTTCAAATATGCAGTCTCTTGCAAAGCAAGTCACAAATAAGTAAAGTACTGAATACTTCCAGTTACAAACACTACAAATTAGGCAAAACTAAGGCCCAGTTAGAGCACTCAGCTTGGAGGTTATTTTTTACTGGGTTTTGGTTACATAGTAATGATCTCTTTTGTGTCTATATATATTTAATTAGAAACTACTTAAACTATGGAGAAAAGTAGTTAAAATTAAAGAGGAACTGAGCTAGTTGCTAACCTGCAATATTGAATTGAGAGAAGAAATTTTAAAACTAAACAGAGCAACAGCAAAACCTCACAGATACAGAAATGAAATGGAAGAGGGAATGATGAATACCAGAAAGGGGATTAAGTCTAAAAGCGCATGTGTTTTATGTGGTTTAACATATCTCTAGACAAGAAAAACATGACAATAGTAAGGCTGAAGATAATGCACCTGAAGGTAGATATTGCATTCATCTGTTCTAGAGTTATTAAGTACTTGCATTTAATTGAAAACAGTTGAGGATATATGATACACTCTTTAGAATAAACTATTAGAAATAAAGCTATATTGTTAAAAGGAAATTTGAGTCAAAGCCTAAGCCTAGTCTACTCTAAACAGCTATCTTGTAAAAATAAAGATACAGGATGGTTGAAAGAAAAGTTTAGGGAAATATATCTCATGTAACATCTCAACAACAAACACATCCATTAAGCATAGATTTGAAGGTAGGAAGCTATACTAGATATAAAGATGGAAATTTCAAAATGATGGATTAATTACAAACATTTCATATTCCGAACTTCTATGTACTCAGTAACATAGCTTAAAATATATACAGCAAAAATTGAGTGAATTATAACAAGAAAACAATTCATCTTCATGGGGGGGCATTAATAAACCTTTTGCAATTGGTGCTAAATGAAATGGAAAATGAGGATGAAATGAAGTATCTTTTAACATTATTAAAAAAATGTAGGGGGAAGATGGCAGAGTAAGAGTATCCTTGGCTTACACCAAGGTGTATCCGTGGATACACCAAATATTACACCCATATCAGTGTGAATGACCCAGAAAAAAGCCCCAAGACCAGCAGAACAGACTCTCCACAGCTAATCATAGAAAAGAAAACAGCAGGAAGAATGGAGAAATGGTTAGGAGCCAAATGGACCCATGAGACTGCTTGCAGAGTGGGGAAGGATGCAGTGGGTGTGGAGAGGGAAAAGGAGCAGAGCCCACACCAACCATCTCAAGCATGTGAACCTCCACTAGAAAGACAAATACCCATAACATTTGGCTTTGAAAATGAGAGGGGTTTAACTTCATGTGTTTTTTTTCCACTAAGTTATTTTGAGAGAGACAGAGTTTGAGCAGGGGATGGGCAGAGAAAGAGGGAGAATCTCAAGCAGGCCCTGCTGTCAGCACAGAGCCTGACAAGGGGCTTAAACCCTCAAACTGTGAGACCATGACCTGAGCCAAAGTCAAGAGTTGGAAGCCCAACCAACTGAGCCACTCAGGTGCCCCCTTGCACATTCTTTTAATTGGCAGGGCTTAACACCTGGAACTTGAAAAATTAGTAGGCTTAGTTCTAGGAGAACTGGATGGCATGGGAAAACAAGTTCCCACCCTTCAAGAGAAGTACAACAAACACCCCTGTTGAGATAAAGCATATAAGCAGCAGTTTCAAAAACACCTGAGGTATATGGGAAGGTATATTCACTAATCTCACAGCACATGCTGGAGGGGTCAGAATCTGTGGAAGAATTCTTTAAGAACAAGGGTGTAGACAGGTGCCATTCCCTTTCCTCAACCCCCAGCCTAGATACACAGACACCTGAGGGAACCAGCTCAATCAGAACACTCTCCACCTAACTTGCAAACAGTGTGCCCTAAACCCACCCTGTGCTGTGGACCTGCATCCTCTAATTTGCCCTCAGCAAGACTTTTCCAAAATGGCTATAGGACAGGAATTTAACATAAAATGTGCTAACACCGTGCACTCTGCCCATGCACTCTCCTGTGCACCTGCCCCCTTCCACATGCGCTCTCCAGAAGCCCATTCAAAGCAGTGCCACAAGCCTGGCACTGTGAAAGCAGCCCCAACAGGGGTCAGCACCACCATAAAGTGACTCCTGCCACAGGGAGAGGGGAAGAAAATCATACAGACAAGTTCCATCCCTGCCCCAGCAGTGAGCTGAGGGCACACATCTGATCTGATTGCAGGCCCCACCCATCAACAAACACCGTCAGGTGACAACACAGAGAAAACACCCTGTAATTACCTGTGACTACAGCTCCTGCAAATGCTTAGTCAAGCCCAACGTAGGCCCAGACTGGTCCACTAACAACACAGGGACAAAACCCTGCCCACAACAGGCAAAGAGTGCCATTGCAGATGACTGGGCTGAAAGCAAATGCAGCTTAGCCACAAGAGTAAGGTGCACAAAACATGCACAGCAGACACTCTTGAAATGCCAAGTTTCAGTAAATAAAGGACACTGCACTGCATGGCATTATAGGACCTCTTTTTCTAAGGCCACTACTTTCAGGACCAAGAGACATAGCTGACTTTCTTACCATATAATAACAGACACAGAAAGTCAGATGAAATGAGGAGACAGAAGAATATGTTCCAAATGAAAGAATGGGACAAAATCAAAGCAATGGAGCTAAAAGAAATGAAGATGAGTAATATGCCTGATGGAAGATTTAAAATGGTCATAAAGATACTCCCTGGACTCGAGAAAAGTGTGGAGGGCTTCAGTAAGGCCTTCACGAAAGAGACAGAAACATAAAAAAAAAAAAAAAAAAAAAAACAATTGGAAATGAAGAACTCAGTAAGTAAAATTCAAAATACACTAGATGGAATAAATAGTAGAATAGAGGAAGCAGAAGAATGGATCAGAAAAATGGAAAGCAATCAAGCTGAGCAGGAGAGAGAAAAAATACTAATATAAATGACAGAGAATAAGGGAATTCATAGAACAACAAAAAGCATATTAACATTCCCATTATAGGGATCCCAGAAGGAGAACAGAGGAAAAGGTGGGCAGAAAATTTATTTGAAGCTGAAATCTTCCTGAATTTGAGGAATAACCAGAAAGTGAAATCCAGGAAGCACAGAGAGCCCCTAACAAAATCAAGCCAAGGAGATCCACCTTGGGTTGAATATACAGTAATTAAAATGACAAAAAAGCAGTAATAAAAGAATTTTAAAAGCACAATAGAAAACAGTTATAGAGAAGAGAAACTTCATAAGGCTACCAGAAGATTTTTTTAGCAGAAATTTTGCAGACCAGAAGGGAGAGGCATACTATATTCAAAGTGCTGAAAGGAAAAAACCTCCAAGAAGAGCATTTTATCCAGCAAGGCTGTCATTCAGAACAGAAGGAGAAAGAGTTTCCCAGACAAACACAAGTCAAAGGAATTAGAACCTCTAAGCCAGTCTTAAAATAAATGTTAAAGGGGATTCTTTCAGTGGAAAGGAAAGACCATAAACAGGACTTAGATAAGTAGTAATCACAAAATCAGTAACATAAAGAATATCTATACAGGGATGCCTGCGTGGCTCAGTCGTAGTCGTTTAAGCATCTGACTTAGGCACAGGTCATGAGCTCATGGCTTGTGAATTTGAGCCCCGTGCCAGGCTCCAGGCTGACAGCTCACAGCCTGGAGTATACTTTGGATTCTGTGTCTCCTTCCCTCTCTGCTCTCTCCCACTCATGCTCTATCTTGCTTTGTCTCAAAAATAAACATTAAAAAAAAGAATAGCTATACAAATCAGTCACAGTAGCCACAAAATAAAAATACGTAAAGTATGACACCATATACTTAAAATGTGGGGAAGAGAGGAATAAAAATTTAGTGCTTTTAGAAAGGATTCAAACTTAAATGACACTAATTCATATAAACTGCTATAAGCTTAAGATGTTATATACAAATTAATGGCAACCCAAACCCAAAAACCAGTAATAGATACACTTAGATAATGTTTCCTTAATTTTTGCCTATCACTAATGAAAACCCGCAAACTGTGAGAAAAGAGCAAGAGAAAAGAGGAACAGAGGAAAATGCAAAAAACCATAAAACAATTAACAATATAGCAATAAATACATATATACCACTAATTACTTTGAATATAAATTGACTAAGTGCACCAATCAAAACACCGTGTGACAGAATGATAAAAAAGTAAGACCCATCTATATGCTGCCTACAAGAGACTCCCTTTTAACTGAAAGACACATACAGATTGAAAGTGAAGGGATGGAAAAGCATTTATTATGCAAATGAATATCAAGAGAAAGTCAAAAGAATAGTACTTATATTGAACGAAATAATCATTAAAGTCTGTAATGTGAGACAAAGATACTATATAATCATAAAAAGAACAATCCCACAAAAAGATATGATGAATATATGTATTTGGGCACCCAACATAGGAGTACCCAAATACATAAAGCTATTAGTAACAAACACAAATGAAACAATCAATAGTAATACAATAATAGTAGGAGAATTTAACATCCCACTTGTATCAATGGATCAATCATCCAAACAGAAAATAAAAAAGTAAACAGTGCCTTTGAATGATACATTGGGCTGTATGGATATGTACAAAACATTCCATCCTAATAGCAGACTACACACTCTTTTCAAGTGAACATGGAACATTCCTTGGAAGAGTCCACATGTTAAGCTGCCAAGCAGTCTCAACAAGTTTTAAAAAATTCAGTCTTATCATGCATCTTTTTCAATCACAACACTATGAAGCTAGAAGTCAACCACAAGAAAAAATTGGAAAGAGCACAAATCCACGGAGGTTCAATAACATGCTACTAAACAATGAATGTACCAGACAGAAATCAAAAAGGAAATCACAGACTGCATGAAGAAAACCAAAAAAAATAACACAATGATCCAGAATCTTTGGGATGTAGCAAAAGCTGTTCTAAGAGGGAAGTTTATGGTAATACAGGTCTACCTCAAGAAGCAAAACATTTCTCAAATAACCATCTACCCTTATGCCTACATATGCTAGAAGAAGCAGTACACACACACACACACACACACACACACACACACACACAAAACAAAACCCAAACACAAAATTGGTAGAAGGAAAGAATAAAAATTAGATCAGAAATAAAAGAGAAACTAAAAAAACAATAGAACGGATCAATGAAACCAGGAGCTGTTTCTTTGAAAAGATCAACAAAAATGATTAAAAAGAGACAGAGAGAGAGAGAGAGAGAGGACTCAAATCAACAAAATCAAAAATGAAAAAGGAGAAATAACGATCCACCCCACAGAAATAAAAAGGATTATAAGAAAGGGTGCCAGGTGGTTCAGTCAGTTGAGTACCAGACTCTTGATTTTGGCTCAGATCATGATCTCACAATTGTGAGATTGAGCCCTGCATCAAGCTCTGTGCTGACAGCATGGAGCTAGCTTGGGATTTCTCTCTCTCTCTCTCTCTCTCCCCCCCCCCCCCCCCCCCCCGCCTCTCCCCTGCTTGCTCTCACTCTCTCTCTCTCTCTAAACAAATAAAAATAAAAATAATAAAAATTAAAAAAAAACAGGGTTCCTAGGTGGCTCAGTCAATAATCATTAAGCATTAAGCATTTGACTTCGGCTCATGAATCTCACAATTCATGAGTTTGAGTTCCACGCCAAGTGGGCCCAAACCCTGCTTTGGGTGAGCACGAGCCCCACTTTGGGTGACCCCTGTTTTTTTCTCTCTCTCTCCCACTCTGTCTCTCTCTCTCTCCCTCATTCACTTGCTCTCTTTCTTTGTCTCTCAAAATACAAACAAAACAACAACCACCACCACTAATGGAGCAAAGTTTATTTAAAAAAAAGGATTATAAAAGGTTATGAATAATTATATGCTAACAGATTGGACAACCTAGAAGAAATGGATAAATTCCTACAAACATATAACCCCCCAGAACTGAATCAATAAGAAACAGACAATTTGAACAGACTGATTACCAGCAATAAAATTTAATCAGTAAAGAAAAAGAAAAACCCAACAACAGAAGTTCAGAACCCAGAAACTTCATAGGTGAGTTCTATCAAACATTGAAAGAAGAGTTAATACCTATTCTTCTCAATCTACTCCAAAAAACTGAAGTGGAAGGAAAGCTTCCAAATTATTTCTAGGAGACTAGCATTACCCTGATACCCAAACCAGATGAAGTCACTACAAAAAAAGAGAACTAGAGGCCAATACTTCTGATGAACATAAATGCAAAAATCCTCAACAGAATGTTAGCAAACCAAATCCAAGAATATATTAAAAACCCATTCACCACAATCCAGTGGGATTTATTCCCAAGATACAAGAATGTTCACGTCAACAACAGAAAGGATACAAACCACGTGATCATTTTCAATAGATGTAGAAAAGCATTTGACAAAGTACAACATCCATTTTTATAAAAACCCTCAACAAACTAGGTTTAGAGGGAACATACATCAATATGATAAAGGCCTTAGAAGAACAAACCTACAGCAAACACCATCCTCAATGGGGAAAAACTAAGAGCTTTTCCTCTATGGTTAGTAGTAAGACAGGAATGTCTTACCACTGTTATTTAACATAGTATTTGAAGTTCTAGGCACAGCAATCAGACAACAACATGAAATCAAAAGTATTGAAATTGGCAAGGAAGAAGTAAAAGTTTCACTATTTGCAGATGACATGATACTCTATATAGAAAACCTTCAAGATTCCACCGGAAAACTGCCAGAACTGATAAATCAAAGGATAAAAACTCAATATGCAGAGCACATGCACCCCAATGTTTATAGCAGCACTATCAACAATAGCCAAAGTACAGAAAGAGCCCAAATGTCCATCGATGGATGAATGGATAGACAAGATGTGTTTATCCAATGGAGTATTGGAGTAACACAATGGAGTATTACTTGGCAATCAAAAAGAATGAAATCTTGCCATTTGCTACTACGTGGATAGAACTAGAGGGTATTATGCTAAGCGAAATTAGTCAGAGAAAGACAAATATCAGATGACTTCACTCATAGGAGGACTTTAAGATACAAAACAGATGACTTTAAGGGAAGGGAAGCAAAAATAATATAAAAACAGGGAGGGGGACAAAAAACATAAGAGCCTCTTAAATATGGAGAACAATCAGAGAGTTACCAGAGGGGTTGTGGGAGGGGGGATGGACTATATGGGTAAGAGGCACTAAGGAATCTACTCCTGAAATGATTGTTGCACTATATGCTAACTAACTTGGATGTAAATTTAAAAAAATAAAATTAATAAAAATTAAAAATTTAAAAATTTAAGAAATTAAAAAGGAAAAAAATCAATATACAGGATTCCACTGCATGTCCATACAATAATAATGAAGTAGGAGAAAAAGAAGTTAAGAAGACAGTCTTATATGTAGGTGTAGCAAAAATACTATACCTAGGAATAAACTTAACCAAAGAGGTGAAAGATTTGTACTCTGAAAACTCTAAAACACTGATTAAAGAAATCGAAGATGACAAACGTAAAGATAGCCCATGCTCACAAATGGGAGAACAACATCATTAAAATGTCCATTCTACCCAAAGCAGTCTACAGATTTAATGCAATCTCTACCAAAATACCACCACCATTTCCCAAAGAACTATAACAAATGATCTTAAAATTTGTATGGAATGACAAAAGACCCAAAATACCCAAAGCATTCCTGAAACAGGAGAACAAAACTGGAGGTATCACATTCCCATATTTCAAGACATAATGCAAATCTGTAATAATCTATGCAGAATGGTAATGGCACTAAATAGACACATCAATCAATGCAACAGGGAGCCCAGAAATAAACTCACAATTATATGGTCAATTAAAATTTTTTAAAAAAGGAGGCAATAATATGCAATGGGAAAAAAATCTCTTCATCAAATAATGTTGGAAAAAATAGACAGCTATAAGAGTAAAATGACCAGTTTTTTACACCGAACACAAAAATTAACTCAAAACTGATTAAAGGCCTAAATACAAGACTTGAAAGCATTAAAATCCCAAAAGAGAACACAGGCAGTTATGTTTCTGACATTGGCCATACCAACATTTTTCTAGATATATTTCCTGAGGCAAGGGAAATAAACGCAAACATAAACTATTGGGACTGCATCAAAGTAAAAAGCCTCTGCAAAGCAAAGGAAATAGTCAAGAAATCAGAAAGATAACCTACTGAATGGGAGAAGATATTTCTGAATTACATCTCTGATAAAGGGCTAGTATCCGGAATAAAGAACTTCTACCACTCTACCAAAAAACAAATACTCCAAATAAAAAAATAGAAGACATCAACAGATATTTCTCCAATGAAGACAAGTGTCCAAGAGAAGCATGAAAAGATGCTACGACTCATCATCAGGAAAATGCAAATCAAAATCTTGACAAGATACCACCTTACACCTGCCAGATGGCTTAAACAACAACAACAACAACAACAACAAATATAAGGAACAACAAGTGTTAATGAAGAGGTTAAGAAGGAATCCTGCTACATCGTTGTTGGAAATGCACACTGGTACAGCCACTGTGGAAAACCATACGGAGGTTCCTGAAAAAATTAAAAATAGAATTACCATATGATCCAGTAATTCCACTACTGTATTTAACCAAAAATTAAAAACAAACTAATTCAAAACATACATGCCTCCCTATATTAATTGCATTATTTGCAGTAGCCAAACTACGGAAGTAGCCCAAGCGTCCACTGATAGATGAATGGATAGAGTTGGTATATGTGAATGTGTGTGTGTGTGTGTGTATGTATATATACAGACACACACACACACACATATATATATACATATATATATATACATACATATATACATACATGATGGAATATTACTCAGCCATAAAAAAGAATGCAATCTCACCATTTACAGCAACATGGAACAACTTAGAGGATATAATGCTAAGTGAAACCAGATAAATCAAGATGAATACCGTATGATTTCATTCCTGCATGGAATTTAAGAAACAAATAACAAAGTAAAAAGAAAAACCAAAAAACAGACTCTTAACAATACAGAACAAACTGGTGGTTATGAGAGGAGAGGTAGGTGGGTGGTGGGTGAAATGGGTGAAGGAGATTAAGACCACACTTAGCATCATGAGCATCACTGATACTGTAAAGAATCAGTGAATCAGTGTATTGCACATTTGTCACTATATAACATTGTATATTAATTATACAAACAAAAAACTTAGCTTCATTTCCATATGTAGAACCAGGCACCACAAAACTACAAAAGCCACCTTTTTTTTCCCAGCTGGTAGAAAATATTTGCCAAATTTTACATTTTGGCATAAAAAATCCTAAAATATTAAAATGTTTTAATTTCCTGACCATCACGTAATTTAGGTATCTGTTTTAAAAAAGATAACTACAGTATTTCCCAGGTCCCTAGATATTAAACCATGCCCATGTGATTATGCTATAATTCAAACATGAAATCCAACAAAATTAGAAAACATGTAACTGAATAATTTATGAATTCTTGCAGGATGTAATTAAAACAGGGTGTAATGAAATGTATTGCCTGAGAGGAGTATTTAAGAAGAAAATATAAAGTATCATATATTTGTATTTGAAATTTCTTCTAATTCAACTAAGAAAGGAATAGAAAAGCAAAATATAGATATACGTAATCAAAAGTAGAAGCCTAAATTTTAAAAATAGAGAATTCAGACAAAGCCAAGAGTTGATTCTTTGAATAAATTAATAAATTTGATGATGATCTCCTATTACTATTCAGTTTAAATAACAAAAAACATTTTTAAACGTCAGAAGTTAAAAAGGGACATTACAACATACACCACAGATATTAATAATGAAAGTATATTACAAACTATGTTAAGCAATATGACAATAAGATGAAAATACTAAAGCTAATAGAATCAAAAATAGAAAATTTGCCTATCTTGTGGTCTATCAAAGAAATTTAATCCATTAGGAAACATCTTCACAAAAAGAAACACTCTGGTTCAAACGCTTTCTCCTTCCACCAGAGGGAAAGAAGTACTCTTGTTGCTAAAAACAGTTTCCAAGCCTTCCTTAAAGTTAACAAAGCAGTTCTACGATGCACCTTGTCATTTTCCCAATGAATCTTTATTTTTGAAAAGGCTAGAAACCTTGAGTTTGTGCAAGTTAACATAAAATAAATTAGATAGTGGTGGCATATAATAACAAGGTTTTAGCCTAGAGCCATGGTGGAGAATTTGGAATGGGGGATATGGAGGGGATATTCAAGGAAGATACTCAGAGACACAGAATATCTCTGTAAGGAGAGATACTCCTGTTCCCGGGTTGGATGTGAGCCCAGTTAAATACAGTGTTAGGTACAGCCTGATACAGTAAATAAAAATGTCTTGAGAGATTTTATGAAAGGGTTGAGACTTTTTTCTCCAGACACTAACAGTAACACACACAGTCTTAGAAATCGATGGCTGCTGCTTTATGGGAACTTCCGGAGGTAAGAAAGTATCCAGAAGAAGCAGGGGGCTGCAGAAAGACCAAATGTCCTTCTTTGGGCATATGTGTGGGAGAATGGATACTATGGAAAACAGCACCAATGGTCTTCAAAATAACGAGCCAGGCGGGCTACCTTGTGGACCAAGAAAAACTCAGTAATTATTTTCTTTAAAAGCAGGATTTGCAGGGCATTGCAAGAGTTCAATGAAGGAGCAAGAAGACATCCTAGGGGAGGTGAAGTCTGTGAATGTTTGCTCCAGAGAAGTTAGTAACAGCACAATCTTAACAGTCCTTTAAGTGCCTGACTCTAGATTTCAGCTTAGGTCATGATCTCATGGTTCCTGGGATGGAGTCCCATGTGCAGCATGGAGCCTGCTTGGGATTCTCTCTCTCCCTGCCCCTCCCCCAGTTGGCACTGTGTCTCTCCCTCAAAATAAATAAATAAACATTAAAAAAAAAAGGACAAGCATATGGCCCCTTTCTTCTTTCCCTCTACCCCAATTTACCCTACACTCATCCTGGAGACTCTCCACCAACAGGACACAGAGGTGGTACAAGAGTCAGTGACCACAACCCCGTGTCCTACTTCAATTCCCTGGGCTGAGGAGAGGAAAACATGGTAATCTGACATGATATTGACAGTTTAAATTAGATATTAAACTTTTTAATCTAATTTTGATACTTCAACTATCTTAATTACCAAAGTGAGACACTTTTTACTGTTGAAACCTACTGGAAGGCTTTGGGCTTTCCTTGAGATTTCTAGAAAAGGCAGGGTAGGGAGATCCTAAAGAGCTTATTGGAAGACCATAGCTGGAAAAAAATGATCCATTTCCTCTCTGCACTCAAAAAATTCAGATTTTGAGGCAGAGTGGTTATAAAGTGATAAAAATATACATGCGTACCTTATTTTGTTTCAACTTTCCATATATTTTAAATGAAATTTTTATCATAGCATAAAATTTATTGAAGCCCAATAGTGTTAATTTTGTCTAAACAAAATGAGCTTTCCATTTCATTTATGTTATTTTGGCTTATTGCACCGAAACAATATAATTATATATGTAATATATATGGATAATATATATGCAATTATATATGTATACATATGTAATATATATGTAATATAGTATGCAGAACATGTAACATTTTGTATCAGACCTTACATATTATAAATCATGTAATATTCATATATTATAGGGTACATATTCTATGTTATATATGGTATAGCATATACTGCCTATTATATAATATAAACTTTAGAAATTTAACATTGAAAATATAAAAAGCATATAAAATATTTTCATATTTGCTGTGGTTTTGCCTAAGAAAAACTATATATTGTTTTTTTTTTACTTTACATGTACATATGTATCTTATATTTATGAATGTAGAGAACTCTACCACAACCATACATTTATAGGTGTAAAAACTCATAACCAGAGAATGTTAGTTGAGATTATAAAATCAACATCAACATACGATCTCCAAAAAAAACACAGTCAACTATTTACAAATGTAAGAATGAACAAAAGTAAGTTTACTGGGAGTATTTTTAAATTTGCCAAGTTGTTTCCTTTTCTCCCCTGGGGAAGTCTTTGTTTCTCTGTGTTTGTTTGAATAAATAAATGTTTTATTGCTGAATAGTGTAGTTGATACCTATGTGGAATACATTCCTGTACCTTATAAATTACCCTGACCATCTGTAAATGCATTTGAAAATTTCTATAGTTTCACATATTTCAGTAATTCCAATATCAGAGACAGCCATAGTAACACAACATTGAAAATCTGTTTGGATATTTAATCACATTTTTTACAACTTTGAAGGATCAAGTAAAGCTTATAGTCTTTGCATTTTTGTTGTTATGGTTGTTTTTTAATTAACCAGGATCACCTTGAAAACAGTACAAAGGTGGAATAATTTTCTTCTTGGACACATTACATTAGTTGGTTTAAGCTTTCTTACTCATTTATATTGATCAACTACAGTCTTGCCAAGCATAGAACTTGAACTTGTTTTTGTTGTGTTTTCTTTGTTTTTTTTTTAAAGTGTGGATTACTTTATTCCTTTAAAACAATTTTGAGAAGAGTCAAAGCCAGGGTCATTTCAATTTGATGTGATGAAAACTAACATAAAAACTGGGAAGACATGATTTGCCTTGATTTAACTTGCACAATAATTGTTTCACAAATGTGATTTTATGAACATTAAGAGTCACAGAATATACCCGGGCTAGAAACATTTTCTTAAAAACCATACCTCTTTGTCCCCTAAATCCAATTTTAAAACATATGCTGGTATAGTTTTAGGTCATTAAATAACTTTTTCATATAATTTTCCTCTCTCAGTTTTGTTTTTGTTTGTTTTTTAATTCAAATCTAAGATTAGGCCAGGGTACTAGACTTTGGGCTCCAAAAAAATTTAGCAGGAGTATAAGAAAAAAAAAATACCAAGGGCTAGCATAGCCTGACTGCATCAAGCCTGGGAATCTCATGAAATTCAAAGCCTATTCTCCCCATTTGATATAATGCTGGGTTTTACAGCTACATCACAGAGGAGAGTCCACTCATGTAAGAATAAATTGACTCCCCTTAGACAATCAGTGTGAATTTCTCGTGTCAGCAACACAACCACACAATCTAACCAGTTACCAAGAACGATATTCCCGTGTGGCAGAAACTTTAACGTAAATTATCTAAATTAAGAAATTATCAACCAATTCTTATAATTTTTCTCAATATCAAAGAACCATTTATTACTAGCAATTTTTGCAGGTTGTCAAGATGTCATATTGGAACTAAATTATGTGTTTACTCTTCCTATTTTACTCTTCCTATTTTACTCTTCAATTTCACTCCTCAATTTTACTCTTACTATTTTAAAATCCGTATTAATACTGCACTCGCCCTGCTAATTGTGAAGTTTAATTCACACAAGTTATAATTAACTTTTACAATACTAGAAAGTTCTGACCAATCAAGAATGAACAATTTTTCTATTTTTATGACCTCTATATTAAAATATCAAATATGACTTCATTCTATGGAGAGACACCACACACTTTTTAAAGCATCACGGATTTTACGTGTGTTTTGTATTATGCTCATGAAATTTCAATTCGATGGGTACCATTATTCTTTTAGAAAAAAAGAATAGATTTAAGTAGAGTTTTGAGTCGAAGGAAGTCAGAGATATCTTCCTAAAATCCAACTCGGATCAAATCATATTGAATGGATGCACTTTGCATATGGGACTGAGAATTCAAAGCGGGAGGCAGTTTGTCTCAAATCTTAACTTTGCTTTTTATGGTCTCTCTCCATAAACTCTCTTCTCCCACCATCTTACACTCAGGTCGAATTGCCCCAACACAATATTCACTTCCATTGCTCTGATATTTAACTCATGCTACTGTGTCCTTTCCAAATGCAACATCCTCTTCTCCAGTCTTGGGAGTCCACCACCTATCACACTTCAGTGAGATTTACCACGTTTCCACCAACACTTTCTTCTCCCCTAAGTTATTTAGACCTTTTTCTGTCCCGTTGGCACAACATTATAGCATGGAATGCTTCTTTCTTACAAAGCAAGGAAAATCCACCATGTCAGTATAATGTTTATTAAGTGGAGAACAGATCTTCACTGGATTTAGAAAACAACAACAACTCAACAAATGTTTATTCACCTGAAACTTGTGTAATTAGTAATCATCATGCCAAAGCTGGTATTGGCTATTGCCATCACCCACAAAGATTACAATACCATTTTTGGAATTGCTACTTTGTAACAAGCCCCCTACACTGAGTTAACTGCGGGTGGAACCTCACTATTGCTTCGAATTCCAGCGCAGCCTAACAAGAGAGCCCACCGCACTCTCAAGGTGTGGCTGGCAGTCACTCAAATCAGTTTGGCTTTAGTGCCTCCTCTCTAAACTCCACTAGGCTTACCTGGGGGTGGCGGGGTTCTAGAAGAAAACATCTGCATTAGGTTCTGCAAGTGTCAACTCGGAACTACTGAGTTTGTGATCAACTCAGAAACAGAACCATGGATCTCAAGGGTTAAGTCATTATGTGTCCTAAGTTTTTAAGTTAATGTTAGTAATTTAGAAAGTGAATTAGATACAAAAATAGTGTTCTTTTTACTTCATAATGACCTTTATTTTTTAACTACCTTTTATTTCACAAAACAGGAGATCATGACCTGAGCTGCAATCAGGAGACAGAAACTTAACCAACTGAGCCACCGAGGTGCCCCAATAAATAAACTAATTTTTAGAACAGTTCTCATATACCATTCATGCAGTTTCTCCTAATGGTAACGTCTTAGATTACTAGGTATATTTGTCACAATTCGTGAGCCAATAGTGATACATATTTCTTAGCTAAAGTCCAGAATTTTCAGATCTCAGTAGTTTTTATTTAATGTCCTTTTTCTATTAAAGGATCCCATCCAAGATACATTTATTTCCTTATTTCCTTATATTTTTTATGTTTATTTATTTGAGAGAGAGAGAGAGAGAGCACACACGCGAGCATGAGCAGGGGAGGCAAAGAGAAAGAGGGTGACATAGAATCTGAAGCAGGCTCCAGGCTCTGAGCAAGTGTTCAGTACAGAGCCTGATGTGGGGCTTGAACCCATGAACTGTGAGATCATGACCTGAGCCAAAGTTGGATGCTCAACCTACTGAGCCATCCCAGCATGCTGCAGGATACTACATTTAGGAGACATTTCTCATCCTATCTCCTCTTTGCAATGTCAGTTTCTCAGCCTTTTCCTGTTTATTTGTTTGTTTGTTTGTTTTTATAAGGAGTAATAGTCAAGTATTTTGTAGGCTGCCCCTCTACTGGACTTTTTTTTTTGTCATGATTGGATTGGGGTTATAGACTTAGGGGAGGAAGATAAGAAAAATAAAATGTCATATTTATCTCATCATATCAAGAGTACAAACTAGCAACATGATTTATAACTGTTAATGTTGACCTTTATCATCTGGCTGAGGAAGTGTCTGTCATATTTTTTCACTGTAAGGTTGTTTTTCTTAATCTGGTTTCTGTAATGTTCTCTTTTAGAAGGAATGTGCTGTGTAGCCCATACTAAAGAATATGGATTGTGCTTTTCCTCCTTGAGAACGGAGGATCTCTATCAGTAGAATTTTTCTCCTGCAGGGGAGATTTTCTCTGCTCTACAATTTATCAACTTATTCACTTATTTCCGTATAATCATATGGACTCAAGAATATCTGTTTTATATTTTGGGTTATAATTCAATATTATTCCATTTGATTCCTCAAATTGTTTTAACACTAGCCATTATGAACCAGTTGGCTCCTCTTTCTGACATAACCTAGTCAGTGTGCTTGCAGAAGGATGCTTAGTTCTTTCTTACCTTCTGAAACTACAGGTGCCCCAGACACATCTGGTAATATTTGCTATCCCAGCCCTGTATTTAGGTGTTGCTCTAGGTGACATAATTGATTTTACTGGAGAACTGGAAACATCTGGGTGCGAGTCGGGCTCATTGCCACTGGTGTCTCATTTCCCTCAGGCTCTCTCAACTCACAAAAGAAAAAAATCTGTGTATACTAACTTGTGTATCTATAAATATTTCTGTAGGTAACCATCTTTAGTAGGCTAGACCAGTTCTTACTTACATCTCTGAATCAATCTCAGCGCCACATGGCTTATTCTAGCCTTCCTCTCCTTGCTTGTCTATAAACTCACATTCCACAGTGAGATAGTTCCCTGGCTCCCACCATCTGCCCTACAGAGATTTTGAT
Organism: Acinonyx jubatus; assembly: GCF_027475565.1. Classification (NCBI taxonomy): domain Eukaryota; kingdom Metazoa; phylum Chordata; class Mammalia; order Carnivora; family Felidae; genus Acinonyx; species Acinonyx jubatus. The sequence continues at coordinate 8,941,141 of NC_069382.1, read as the reverse complement.
TTTTCTTTTCTTTTCCTCTTTTCTTTCTTTCTTTTCTTTCTTACTTCCTCCCTCCCTTCCCTTCCCTCCCTTCCTCCCTTCCTTCCCTTAATACTGAGCTTTAAGAGTTCTTTGTATATTTTGAATGTACAAAATATGTGCTTTTAAGTGGTAGGAATAAAGCCATCCTCCACTTAAAATCATAGTCCAGGGAGATGTCAATGCTCGTTCAGAATCTTTTGATGGAATAATAATTCAATCTATTCACTATATTAGTATCTTTTCAACTGTTTTTGTAAAATATGGTGTGTTTTTTTCTCCCACACATCATCTTTTACTGTTTTTTCCTAACACATTTATATTAGAAAAACAACCATGTAACTAACTAGATAGGACTTCTTCTCTCTTTCCCAGGAATAAAAATGTTGCATTCTCTGTTGAGTTTCCTTTACTATTTGTATTGCCCAGTTCATCTCCTATTTTTACCTCTTCGGAAAATAGAATCTATTCCTAAGGCCTTTTTAAATTCTGTTGTTTCTTCAAAAAAGTAGTAAGATGGATATAGTGCTTCAAGGTTATATATAAATACAAACACACATGTATGTAAAACCTAAAAATAACAAATAACATATAAAATAGAAAGACATTTCATTATAGCCTCAAATATATATATATTACATATATATATACTATATAATATATATATCACAATATATATATATTAAATATATATATTACATATATATAAAAGTATATATATATATAGTTTTGGAAATATATATATATATATAGTTTTGGAAAATTCTGGAATCTGTATGTGTTAAATCCATCCTATTTTGTCATGCTTTAATATTTACTCTATGTGCCCACCATTTTTCTGAACATTATAGATAAAGCACAAAACAGGACTGAAAATGTCTAAAATCTCATAGCCCTGTTTTCTAAAAGGAGGTATCATGAGAAGATTAAGAAAATATTAATTAGGGACAAGTAGTATGATAAAAGCAAAAAAATGGTAGCTATTAGTATTTCCAAATCATTCCAATTTGTAATTACTTTTATAACTAAATTTATAGACACAAAATAGCTCTTTGTTTTAATGTTAGAGATTTGTCCTCTTTTAGCTATATTTGTTTATGCTAAACCTTAATATATAAGATGCATCCAACATATATTTAAACCTATTTCTTCTGTAAAAAGACATGGAATTTGGATGTAATGCTGTGTGTCAATATCAGCGTTCTTTTTACAATTTACAGAGTTTTTCAGAGAGGGTTAGAATATTAAGTATTAATATGTAAATATGTATGTCAGATTTTATTATTTTGGAGGCAAAGCATACAAAGATAAACATTTCTGGGTACATATGGGATTTGAAATCAACATTCTCTGATCTGAAGGCTCTTCTCTGTATTGCCTTTGAAATAGGATGTAATGTGACGATGATTCTATGTATTTATACTTCTAAAACTAATGATTTAAAGTGTCATCTACGGAGCTGTGCAGTACAGCCCTGTGGCTTCTATCAAGAACACTCTCAGGGCTGAGTATGTGCTTGAATGCACTTAGAACTGAATCATGTCCCTTGACATAGCCGAATGCATGTGTGTGGCCCGCCAACGTGCTGGTTTGTCACCAGTCACATCAATCACATGAATGCCTGCTTGATTTTAAAAACTAGGGATGAAAATATTTGTAAGAAAAAGAGCTACACTAGGATATTCTTCAGGAATAAAACTATAAACAATATATACAGTAAAACTATAAACAACCACTGCGCATGCAGGATGTGAGGGGGGGCATGTATGCATGACTAATATGGAGAAGTACACGTATGGAGAAATAGAGATCACAAAACAAGTGTCATCATGGCATAACACAAAAATGTAGGGGCGTCTGGGTGGCGCCGTGGGTTAGGCGTCCGACTTCAGCCAGGTCACGATCTCGCGGTCCAGGAGTTCGAGCCCCGCGTCGGGCTCTGGGCGGATGGCTCAGAGCCTGGAGCCTGTTTCCGATTCTGTGTCTCTCTCTCTCTCTGCCCCTCCCCCGTTCATGCTGTCTCTCTCTGTCCCAAAAATAAATAAAAAACGTTGAAAAAAAATTAAAAAAAAATGTGCTACGTAAATTGGGAGGAACAGAACAGCAACATCAACGGGGGCTTGGAAGTGAAAGGAGAAATAATTTCTTGAGAAGCCTGTTTCTTTCTAGAATCGGTGAAAAAGGCCTAATATTTTCAGTAGGAGCCATTAAAATGTATGAAAGGTTTATTCGTTCTAAGGAGATACTTCTTGTATTGAAGTCAGAAAATCCTGACAATTTTGCCACAGGCCCTGAACCAAGTTTAAAAAACATACCCTTAGGAGGTAATAAGTTGGAACTTAAAATGTTTTGGTAGAGGCTCAAATTTCAAAGGTCATCTGTCTTGACCTAATATGGAAAGTTGATTGCAAAGCAGTGATAAATTTGAATACGGAAAAATTTTAATTTTATAGAAAAATTTTAATATGGATAAATTTTAATATGGATGAATTTCCTAATACGGAAAGTTGATTGCAAAGCAGTGATAAATTTTGGGGACTCCCAATGATTTGGTTAGTTTACACTTTAGGTCTAAAATGCTTGAACAGTGGTATATCACTCACCTAAAAGTGGGTATTTGGAAAAAAAATTGCTCTCCTGGATTGTGTACCCAATCGCTTTAGGTATTTCCATCAGGGGGCAGGAATCTGAGTCCCTTATATAGTGGAAGGTAGGGTAACATTCAAGTGTCATATTAGTGCTCAGGAGATAATGCCAATGATTAATTAGACTAGGTATTTTGATGTTCTCTGATTTCTCCCTTTTTCTCAAAACCATACGTTTATACAATCTTTTATAAATATTATTTAACTGCAGTTTTCACAGGTAGGTGAGGAAATGACCATCGCCTCATTGTATATGTAAGTAAACTGGTCTCAAAGACGTTAAGTGCCTGGCTTCGGATCAAATATCCAATAAATGAATACCAGATATACAGATAGGCTGTCTGTCCCCATCCTCTGTCAGTTTCACGCCATGGATGCCAACTTATGGGAGGAAGGATGGAGGTCCAGGCATCCGGTGCCCAGGCATTGTACATTAACCAGACAATATGATTAGGATTTTAATTGAATTACATATGAACTAAGACAACGAGAAAGTTATTTTTTATTAGTGACATTTTAAGGATCTTCTTCAATATGATCTACCTCTTACACTTTGCTTTTACTTTTAAGTGATACAACCTACTACAGCAGGAGGAATGTTAGATTGCGTCTGAAAACATGCTAAACATTCTAAATATTCTAACATGCTAAATATTCTTGGGACATTTCTCAATTGATTTAGCTTCAGTGAAAGAGATTTAGAAAAAGATATGCTCCCAGATACACTTTGGCTATTAAGGGGTCTGATTCAAAAACGGAGGAATTATTCACTTACAGAATTCTTCTAAAACTACAAACCCAAAGTGTTAAGGTAAATTCTCCAATTCATTATTATTATCTTTTTAATTCACAAAGATTTCACTCTTCCAGTCTTCACTATTCATGAGGACGCTACAAAGCTTGAACATCATGCTTTATAGAAATACATCCATGCTACGAATGTGCGTAATACAAACCCTCTTGGGCTACACTAAGCACAGTGACCGGAGCGCCCTGGACTGATTCCCCTTTCTCGGTGAGCTTCCACACAAAACCACACCCAGAGCCCTCCTTGGTATCATCACGTGACCAAGAAGGCAGCACACTAACTTCGTGTGACTTAACTTCACAGTTTGAAACAGTGGCAACTTCTGCAGCAGGGGTGATGAAAGAGGGAAAATTACTCAGCTGTTTGCTCTTAGAACTCTTGCTTAAAATTCCCTGGAGAACAGCAGTATTGCTTGTCTAAGTAGCTGTTCATGAGAAATTAAGTACATTTTCTCCGTGAGAGGGTAGCAGTGGAGGGAGAGAAGACATTGGAATCAGAGTGTTGCCTGAAGCAGGTCGCAGATCCTGCCTTGGGTCTTGAGTTCCAGATCTCAGATCTGTAAACATCCATGCAAAATCCAAGGAATAGCAAAGCCCGCGCTTTTAAGTGGGGAAAGTCTTAATTAAGTCTAAGTAAGGTAAATATTCAATTAAAACCTCCTACATGTTCTGACTTTTTTTAAAAAATTAAGTCCTGAAGCCTTCAAACTAAGAGAAAAAAATGTTGGTCAAAGACCAAATTTGTAGATGGACAAAGGTCATTTTTCCTAAACACTTACACAATCTCAATATTCTTCCTACTAGGTAGATCTATTTCAGCGGCACTCTACCTAACAACTTTTATTTGAAAATCCTTTTAGAAAATTCAGTCATTTTTGGTTTGCACACCTCATGCTAGATTTTCAAAGACATGTTTTGTGTCAGGAAGAGCTCTAGACTCACAATGACTTTTTATTTAATGAGAGATATGTTTGATTTTCTCCTGCCCCTTAAAGAGATGTATTCTAACACCCCTTGATGGTGACCAAAAGTCAACTCAGGCTTATTCTTAAGGATAAAAAAAATCCCTTATAAAACACCAAACTTTCAAATTAGTGAACTAATCTATCTCACACGAGCATGGCTTGAGTCACTGCACTGCTCACATCCCTGGAAAGTATGAAGAGCTATATTGTGCACAAGGAATTCTGGAAGGAAAACAAAGCAAAGCAAAGCAAAACAAACAAACAAACCAAAACACAAACAAACAAACAAACCAAAGAAAAAAAAAAAACAAGGAAGACAATTCCAGCAAACACAAATCAAGGGAACTAGAACGTTTCCAAATAACACAGATTTTATGGAAAACACTCATTTCATGTTGTATATATATATACACACACATATACATACATATATATATATATAACTGATATAAAACCTGAGGACAAAATAGATGCTTTTAAGTATCATCTGACTAAGAAATGAAAGTTCTTTGTATTATTGGGACTTATTTTTGTCTTAAGATATAGTGGCTTTAATGATTTCTCTGGGTCCGCATTTAAGAGATCCTACATCTGTTAGCCATGTATTTATTTAAAGGCAACTCACATAGATTTATACAAGCTAATGACAAGTAGTACTTTATAATGAAAGCATCTTGTGACAAATATTAAATGCATAAAGAAAAAGTTTGCTATACCTGTGTGTGTGCATATGCATGTGTGTGTTAATGTATATATGAATGCATATAGTATTTTTATTTTGTTGGATTTTATTAATGGGGAAAAATAATGATCACCTATTTGTGAAATACAGGTCAGACAGGTCCAAAATTTACTTGAAAAAAGTTATAGAGCTCTTTAATATTTATTACAGTTTCATTACAGTGGGGCAAAACAAAATGGAGACACGAAGGAAAATGTCCTACTCATAAATTGACTCTTCCCCAGACACAATCAGTATCAGCAAACAATAATCAAATTTCAAGAAAAACCCTATTTTCAGTTCACTTTTATAACTCTCTAGTGTTGTTCTGCCTTTCAATAATGGGTAATTGGAAAAGGCACTATGCATTTTACAAATGTTTTCCCTTGGATTTCCGAAAAGGTGACTTTTTCAAAAAGTCAAAGCCAAAGCATTTGTAAGTCAGAGAAATCTCATATAATTAAAGCTTCCAGCTGCATGCATTTTCAATACTACAGACAACATAGTAATTGACACGTGTGATTCTGGATCACACTTCAGATTTTAAATTATTTTAGTCTCCTGAAATGTGTTTAAGTGCACTCACCAGATACACTTTCAGTAATTCGGCTTTTAATGACTATCCTTCACTTCAGAGCTACCTTTGATGTTAAAATAGTCTAAGAAATAATGTAATTTTCCCACATGCTGGTTGGGTTATAGTCAGATGTTTCTTACATATTTCATGTAAGAACTCTCCCTGACCCCTACCACTGTGAAAATGTGAGGAGATTTTACTTAACAATAATTTTATATCTTGTAGTTCACTAAATTAACTGGCATGATCAGGACCTTAACCAAAATTGATTGCTGAGCCAAAAATAAGATCAAAGCAATAAATCAAAAGGATCTAGCAGATGTAAAAATACAAATTACAAGAATAAGTTCAGAATAATTAATATTTGCAAAATTGCACTGAAAAAGACCTTCGAAGGTGTAAAGCTCATAGTACATTAAGATCCAAAATTTTAAATAGGCCCCTGAACCCAGAAAAGGCTACTAATTCCTACTTACTTGCTGTAAAGCCAACAGGCATGGTACAACAGAGCTCTATTAGTAATTATACTAATTTGTCTGCTTAGTTTCTCACCTTCCTTCAACTTCTTGCTACCAGACTGTTCAGAAATATAAGTGCATGCAAAAGATTTCAGTCACCTTTCTTATGTACCAGTCAAGGCCATCATTTCTGTACTCTTCTTCCTACATTGTTCAGGCAAAATATAAATATGTATAGAAGAAAATTATAGAAGGTATTATTTAATAAATTAAATTTGATAAGCATTCATTGGGCTTTCATTATTAAGGAGCTGTCAAATTGGGGCTGGACATAAAGAGCTGAAATCAAGTCAATCATCCCCAGGGAGTTTCAATCTACTGCCTCAGAACGTTTTAAGAGAAGGGCATAAAAAGATGCAGTTTGTGAAGAAGAAGATAAATGCCAGAAAGCAAGTAAATATTATTATGACGAGTTTGAAGAGTCTGGGTTTTACATAGTTGAGACAGTGAGGAAGCATTTCATGGCAGTAGCAGCTTATGAGATGGGTTTTATTTTATTTAATTAATTAATTTATTTTTAGGAGATGGATTTCACAGGATCAGAGAAGTCTTTCCAGCCAAAGAATTAGTGTTGATAAAACACAGAATCACCAAATGTGGGGCACACACATAGATCAACAAGCAGCCCAGCCTGACCACGACCCAGCTGATGCTTATAGAAACAGTGGCAATATGACTGGAGAGGTAGAGATGTCTCAAGTCTTGTTGTGCAGCCATGACCTGCACAACTCAAGGCCTCCGGTTCTTCTGACTAAATCACATCACGTCTTCATAGTGGCGTACACAGAAAGTAGCCTGGGGGAGATGGTAATGAACAGGCGAGAGCAATAGACTTTTTTTTTTTTTAATCTGAATAATGGGAGAGAGAGAGAAAAATGAAAAAAAAAAAATACAAACAACAGTATGTTAACATTAGGTCCTAAAAGCATTTCCCAGTACGAATAACTAAGATGAATTAATAAAAGCTTAAAATAGTTTGATAATCCAACCACACCTAAATGATCAATAAAAACTATACTTGTATCATCGGGAACGTTAGGCTGTCAAGCACATTTGTAAGACATCTGGAGGATTAAATGAGATGTTTTTAAAGTTATTTTCAATTTGGTGAAAAACTAGCAGAAAAACAATGCTGAATTATAAAATGAAACAAGTAAAACCCCTAAAACCAAAAATAAAAACAAACACTGAGCATGTGTAACATGCCAGAAACTAGGTTAAATTACTTATTGTATAGCATAGCAGTGAGATTATCATCATAATTTGATAATGATGATAATATTACTTTAACAATAATTATTATTTCCACTTACTATGTGTAGGAAATGAGACTAAATACATTAAATTACTAGTCCAAGTTTGCACGGTTAGTGTTTTACAGGTTAAGACTTCAAGCTGTTTTTCCAATCATACAACTCAAAGTGAATGTACATGGCATCTGGGAAGAAAAGTAGGAAAAAAATCAGAAAAGTAGTTTTACTAATGCCAAACAATCTCTAACAAGAGTCAAAATGAAGAACCATGAAAGTATGACCTAATGGTAATTGTAAATAAATGCAAGAATCAGAAAATATTTTGGACAATTAATTATATGAGCATTACTAATCAATATAATAATGGAGAAGAAGAAGAAGAAGAATGATACAAAATGTATTTGGTTATTTGGGTTAAAATTGTGAGACATCAACTGAATGGTTATTGATGTTAATAGAAAAGTTCAGGAAATTCAAAGGAGGACATCATGAGATATTTGGATATTTAGGACCTCATAAAACTCTAAGCTCCAAGTAAGAGGATTTTTCTACTTTTGATTTCTAGGCAAAATTTAAATTCTTAGTCTTGAAAAATTTTAGTTGGTCATTAAATACTGGTATTAAAAGATGGGGATTGGGATGCTGAAAGTTTATTGGTTTGTTGCCTCAGGATAAAAACCTGTTGGGAACTCATATGGAATCTTAAGGGACCCTACACAGACAAAACTATCTTGATGAAGAGGAAAGTTGAAGGACTCATACCTCCCGATGTCAGAACTCACAATAAAGCTACAGTAATCAAGAGAGCATAGTCGGACACAGAGACAGACATACAGACAAATGAAATAAAGAGCCCAGAAACAGACTCTTGCATGTGTAATCAAATGACTTTCAACAAGTGTGCCAAGACAATTTAACTGGGCCAAGGAAAGTTTTTGCAGTAAATGGTACTGGTAAAAATAGATAGTCACGTGCACAAGAATGAAGTTAGACCTTCACCTTTTCCCTTATACAAACAGTAACTCACAATGGATCAAAGACCTAAATGTGAACATTAAAACCACAGGGAAAGAAGGAAAAACAGGGAAAAAGTTTCATGACATTGATTTTGGCAATGATACATTTGATGTGACAGGAAAACACAGACAATAAAAAGATACATTGAACTATATCAAAATTTAAAACTTTTGTGCACCAAAGGACACTATCAAGGAAGTGAAAGGGCAACAAAAGAACAGAAGAAAAAAATTACAAATCATTTATCTGATAAGAAATTTATAGCCAGGGCCACGTGGGTGGCTCTGTCAGTTAAGCACCAGACTCTTGATTTAGGCTCAGGTCGTGATCTCACATTTCGCGAGATCAAGCCCCATGTCAGACTCTGCGCTAACAGCACAGAGCCTGCTTGGGATTCACTCTCTCTCCTCCACTCACTCTCTCTCAAATTAAATAGATGAAAGGAGAAAGAAAGAAAGAAAGAAAGAAAGAAAGAGAGAAAGAAAGAAAGAAAGAAACTTGTACCCAGAATATTCACACAACTGCTATGATTCACAACAGCAAAGCTCAATTTTAAAGAGGTCAAAGATTTAAATAGACATTTCTCAACAAAGATACTCAGATGGCGAGTATGGATATGAAAGATACTCTACATTACCAGTCATCAAGGAAAAGCAAACCAATATGATGACAACATATCTATTACAGTGGCTGTTAATCAACTGAAGAAAATGGGTTGGCGAGGATGGGGAGAAATTACAACCCATTGTATCTTGCTGGGGGGGGGGGGGGGATGAAAAATCTTGTAGCCACCACGAAAAACAGGCAGCTTCTCAAAAAATCAAACGTGAAATTACCATGGGGTTGCATAATGCCGCTTCTAGGTATATGCCTAAAATAACTGAAAGCAAGGACAAAGATACTTGTATACAAATAACATCATTATTCACAAAGACTAAGAAATGGAAGCAACACAAATCTCCATCAAAAGATATATATTTAAATAAAATGTTGCTTATACATACAATGGAGTATTATTTAGCCTTGTAAAAGGAAGGAAACTCTTGCTTACGCTGTACAACAGGTGAATCTTGAAAACATTTTGCTAAGTGAAATAAGCCTGACATAAAAGACAAAAATAGTGCATAATTGTATAAATATGAGGAGTGCTCACACAGGTAGGTTTATTGACAAAGAATAGGCTAGTGCTTGCCAGGGACATGGGCAAGGAGGAGGTACATAGGCCTTGTTGAATGAGTACACAGGTTCACTTTGGGATGATCAAAGACTTCTGGAGATGGACTGTGGTGATGTTTGCGTAATAATGTGAGTGTATTAAATGCTACTGAACTGTGTGTATACAAATGGTTAAAATGGAAAATTTTAGGTTATGTGATTTCACTATCATAAAACAAAAAGATTTTACCACTATTTTACAATAAAACAAAAAGATTTTAAAAATAATCTGTTGGGGAATAAGAGAGAGAAGTGTGCTTGGCAGAAGAGGTTGTCAACTGCAGTGCAATTAAACAGAGGCCTCCGCCAACTCCAGAGGGAGCTCTGGACCTAGGATGTCCCTCCAGACTTGACTTGTCCTGAGGACAAGGGCAGGAATCTTTACAGCATCCACATTCTAACAGACTTTGGGTTGAGGTGCTTCCCAAGAGGTAGGTCATTTCTGAATGAGGCTGGTCTGACCTTCAAAGATTGCAAGGGAGGGCTGTAACCCAGAGTTATCATTCCTAGCAGCTGGGGGACAAGGGCCTCGGTCCTTCAGGGAAGACGGGGCATAAGCCACACCAGCCATTACAGCTCACTCTAGTGGACCCCTTTTTTTATCCCGCTACCACAACAATGGAGCTACTCTTCCTATACTCTTGGCTCTCCACCCACGCTCTCCGAGCCATCCTGGGTACCTGGTGGTCGGGAGTCTTGTGTCACAGGTGAATGCTTCCACAGTAGTAACAGACCTGATATTTCACCTTTCTTGACCGAGCCCCCTCAGAATCCTACTCTTTTCCTATTCCCCTGTTCCTCTTGTTACCTGTTGGATAAATCCTGCAGGTTCTTCAGCATCAACTGTATTATTACTCCCTAGCTTGAATTAATAACACTTATAATATTTCTGACAACTTTTATAATTTTTACCTATTTATTTCTTTAAGAAACACTCCTGATTACATAACTTCCGATGAGTAAAAATTGTAGCTTGTGTGAAATGAGAGAATGGAAGCAATATTTTTTATAGCCTTATATTTTACATTATAAATATTGTCTTAATAATTGTGGGGCAAAATGTATCTCAATTTTAGAGAAGAGGAACAAGAGACCGAGGGAAGTTAACTGACTTGAGAAGAATAAATAGCTAGCAAGTAGTAGAACAATTTGGCTACAAAATCTTTATCAACTACTTAATTACTGGTCATATTTATGAAAGCTACCATTTTCTGAGCATCTACTGTGTGACACATGTTATAAAAGTCACTCATAATTTAAATTTAACACTTAAAATCACCCTGTAGGAAATAAGAAAAAGTAATACTCCAAAGGAACATTATTCCTGTATTACAAGTGAGAAACTTGAACCTCACACAGAGGCAAAACTCCTTGACACAAGCTCATGCTGCCTGCCATCTTTGTTTCAATTTGCTCCATTTTATGCAGGTGCCATACCCAAAATGATTCTTAGAACCTGAGGAGTATTCAAAAGTATCAAAGGAATACATACATACTACATGCACATACATACAGGCATATCCTATTTATGAATATGGAGAAAGAGACAGAAATAAGAGAGAGACAGAAACAAACATGCAATTACAAGGGTCTACAATATTCTTTTTGTGGATGTACAGCACCAATATCATGGGAAATATTTCAATTCAGCAAAAAAAGGTCACAACAGAATAACCAGCTGGCAAATTTAAATGCTACATTCTCTACCACAAGATAGTTGAAATGTATCATTTTCTATTTAAACTGAAACAGAAAGCAAATCAAACAATGTGTATTGTTTAGAAATTATTATACCATATAGGGTACACGACAGTGATTTTAGGCTACTCAGGAAAAAAAATCAGAATCTCCTTTGATAGGGTATACTAAATATATTATTTCTTTTCTCAAAAATCCCTCAAGTTGGGTTAGAAATAAATGGAAATTTACTACTATTTCAATAAGGCTTGGATGATTTAAATTGGTAAGACCAAATCACTTTATTAAAGCAAGTACTAAAACAGCATTTAATTATCTGTAGTAAATAGTACAATCAAATGGACTAAACTATTATGCTCAAGGTTCCCAGAAGTAGATGGAGAACTCAACTGGTCCGTAAGATTCAGGATTAGTAGACAGTACAAGGGCACTACTACGTATGGATTGCCTGCGTATGGAATGTCTTAATATTGTACTCATTTGCAAACGATAAAACAAAACCTAAACAATCACCAACACTGAAATAAAATCTGAACAAATTACCTAAGGAAGATATGCCAGTATTTCAAATAACAACTAGAAAGCCTTAGAGAAGTTCAAGGCACTGTGCGGTGTCAATGCACTTGATTTGCGAAGTTTTAAATGTAAAGTGATGAGTTGGACGTATATAAAGAAGAGCACATCCTAAGTTCACTCCTATGGTAGAAATATAGGAAAGAGACACTCTATCTTCTATAGCAAAGGTTCAACTACAAAATGGGCTCATTTTACAAAGTTCATCCTAAGTGGGTCAATAATGCTTACCTGTGTAATCTTGCTTTATTTAGTCTGCAAATATTTATTTGAAGATAAAAAGTGGTGACAGCCAAGAATTACATTTAGTCCTTTTCCATCTTGAAGATAAATAGAAATTCTAGAAGTACAATTCAACGTAGCAGAATAATCAATGAAGTTATTCACTGAGAGTATGGGACACTGAGTTACCCACACTTGGAAAGTGATTTTAGAGCAACTGTTTCTTATCTGGATAATTAGAACTCATTCATCTTAATAAAATAGCAAGAACAAGAGTCCTAAACAGACCACGTGACTTTGTAGAATTGACAATACAACGGTAGAACCTGAGGAAATAAAATCCTTTCTTAAGTGGCCTATTAATATTTTACTTGGTTTTTTTTTGGTTTTGTTTTTAATATGACTTATTATAGAAATGAAACCAATCGGCAAAGAAAGTAGCAAAACAGAATGCATATATCCTTCCCAATGAAGACTGAAGTTGAATATTGACATTGATAGAAAGAAATAAACTGTTCAAAAAAAAAAAAAAGTAGTAAACTGTTCAGTGAGACCTGTTCACATTTCTGCTTTCACACTGCAAAGATGAATCTTTTCCTAATCTTAGATTGCTCTCAAAAAAAAAAAAAAAAAAAAAAAAGAAAAGAAAAAGAAAAAAAAATAAACAACCTCAAGGCACTATTAAAAGTCAAAGTCATGTTGAAAAACAGAGCCAACGTTCTCTTCACATTACAAATATACATGTTTCAGTTGCTAATTGTATCACTAACGGAAAATTCAAGTCACTTACATGGAAAAAGGAAAATTAATCCACACAAGAGAGTTGATTTTATAACAAATAACTTTCTAAGTGTGGCTAATGTTCCCGACAAGAAAGGACGGGCATGTGCAGAGAACCTTGAGAAAAAGTAGGGCAGGCATCCACTTGACCATGCTGCATGTGTATAGTTCCACCAAGCAACAGACAAGCTATTATAACTTTATTGTTTCAGGATATAAGCCTATTATACTCTGCAAATGAAGACACTGACATTTTGCTGTACTGGCTGAAATGATTAACAGTTCACAGAGAACAGTACCAACTGTGCCAAATTAAATATATTAAAATTTGAAGGTTTTACATTCAAGATGCCCTCCACTGTAGATGCACATACAGTATAGTTTAAATGGCCTCAGTGGCTCCATTAATAATGTAATGGCATGTCAGTTTTGGAGATGCAATTTAAGTCCTTGCTATTTTGTAATAAAATATGGCAGGGTGTGTTTTTCTAAACCATTAATAAGTATATCTAGTGTTGGTGGAACAGTAAAGCAGGGTATGTCTATGAGCCTATTCATATATATGTTCATCTGTTATATGGAGAATATAGAGATTCATGCATATAGAAGTCTATTAATATATATGTGTACATGTATGTGTGCATATATATGATCACTTGTGCCCTGGCGCACCTCAACAGACTTAGGAAGCAACATTCAGAATACTTAGACAGCTAATATATTTTTTAATCTATCTTGAGTCTTGATAGCTTTTTTCTAGTCCTTTTAGTTCGTTTCCTATCATTTAGTCATACATTTCCCTTTACTCAAAAGAATTCATCTCCTTTTATATGAATGCAGATTCCATGGCATCCTAAGTTATCTTACCTGTTTCTACTTCATTTACCTTCTATGTAAACTATTGATATTTATATGAAACCCACAGGTTTGTAGTGAGGATTAAATCAGTATAATATTTTAGAGTTTATCACAAGGACTAGCATACAGGGAGACTACAAAACCTGTTAAATAAAAGTGTTAATAATTATCTCTATCTCATATACATTGCATATTCATCTGGTACTTAGATAAAATGACCTTGGAGAATCGGGAGCATTTCCTCAACTATGGAAAATATACCCTAACTTGGCCAACCCTTCTGCTTCTGGTGCCCCAGTGATGACACTCTGTCATCCTAAATGACCTCCATGTTTTCTCTCCAGATGCTGTGTATCTGGGTGTTCATTTCTACTTGTATTCAAGACTTGTTTCATTTTTAAATATAAGAATGTACTTAGCCCAGTGCTTATATGCACACAGATATCAAGGGTCACATTTGTGTATTTATTCAACATGACAACTTATCTTAGTAAAACTTCATAGTTGGTATTTTCAGAGTCAGGATGTTAACTAGTTTTGAATGTGTTACTCATGAAGGTTAGGAATTAATTTAACAACAAAAAAAGGAAGTAACTTGACAACACACTTGGTAAAATGTGTAGACCCAAACCTCTTGCAACCACTAATGATAACAAGATAAAAAATAAGAATGTGAAAGAGGCCAAAGACTGTGGTTATCAATTGGAAGGAACTTTGCTGTTACCTCCCCAGGCTGGCGACATATCCTATCATGGATCAGGTAATTTCTTCAACTCCCCACAAAACAACAACAACAACAACAACAACAACAACAACAAAACACAAGCTATTAGTGTCTCAAGCCATGTTTTCTTGGTTTTTACATCTTCAATTTATGACTATTGTAGATGTCCCGAGAAAATGCAATTATACATTAAGAACTGTATAATCAACATACTGACTTTCTGTTCTCTATTTAGAGGGGAAGGAGAGGAGAGAAACAATATAAAAACAAAAAAAGTTAAATCGTGATATTCATTCTTAGGGTGTTAGGACAAGCATCGTAAGTTCGAGTTGCTTGTATGTTCTCTGCCTGATATCCTCAATATATGCACAGATACACAGATATAGATATACAGTTCACCTTTGAACAACACAGTTTTGAAATGCACAGGTCCACTTATATTGGCCTTTTTTTTCCCAGTAAATCAGTACGATGAATGTATTTTCTCCTCACAATTTCTTAAAATTTTCTTTTGTCTAGCTTGCTTTATTGTAAGAATGCAGTAAATACTATATATAACATATGAAATATGTGTTAATCATTGTTTCATGTTATCGTTGAGGCTTCCAGTCAACAGTAGGATATGAGCAGTGAAGCTTTTGGAGAGTCACAAATTTTATGTGATTGTTCAACTGGGTGGCGGGTTAAGCACCCCTAACCCCTGTGTTATTCAAAAGTCTACTGTAGAATTCAAGGGTCTAATGCAGCATTAATTCCTTAAGGGAAGTGAGTCACATTTTTAAAGAGTGGTTTATATTTTTAAAATGAAACCATGAAACTAAATGTAACTAAAGTGCTAAGAGAGGCATATTATAAAAGTTTTATGTTAGAAAGAATTAAGAGAGGAGGTAATGAAAATGAGCAAGTCATGGTTTCGAGCCAACTGGTGACAAGGGAATAATACCCATATTTTGATATACTTCATGCATGTACTCAACTGTAACCATTCATAAGTAAGCATATAAAATATTCCTACTGAGTATGTTGGCCACACTCATAGGTATTCTGGAAAAGGCAGAAGAAAGAAAAAAAAAGAGAGAGAGAGGGAGGAAGCCTTGACATTACAAATTTCTCAATGTGTGGAATACGTAGGAAAGCAAGTTTCACCCAGTTGACAATACTTTAAATTCTTCTCATTAATTATCATTATGCTCATTAGTGATTTCATTTAAAAATGTTGTTAAAATACAACTGATGGATGTCAAAGAGCTAGACTTAAAAATGAGACAATTCATGTAAAAAGCCAGATCATGGATGACAACCACATCTTTAAAGGACTCTGAAACATCGCTGCTTACTTATGGGAGATTATTTTAAAAATAATCTGCTTAAGGGCACCGGGGTGGCTCAGTCAGTTAAGTGTCTGACTCTGAAATCAGCTCTGAACATGATCTCTGATCTAGTCCCATGTGGGGCTCCGCACTGAGCACGGAGCCTGCTTGGGAGTCTCTTGGCCCCTGTCTCCCTGCCCCTCCCCAATCACATGCTCTCAAAATAAAATAAAATAAATCTGCTTCATGTCAATTTATTATTATGAAGCATTGAAACGATTATAAACTGAAGACATTATGTTGGTGAACTTCTACATATACACCTCTCAGCATTATTAAGTAATCTTTAAGCTTGATACTTAATATTTACTTTGCATATTGTATATAAAGGAAGTTACTGATATATTAACATTTAGAAGAGACTGTGTTGTTTTACTTTATTTTTTATGTGTGATATATTTTAACATTGTTTGTGAAAAACACTATCGAACTGAATCGTTTCAATAGATTTCACTGTGAGAGATAAAAATGACTTCTCTTCCTTTCAAAGATATAAGATAGTGCTGGGTCTTTTACGACTTCCTTATTTTCAGCCATAATCAGGAGCATGAAGAAATATAAAAGATATACATATATACATATATGTCTGTTGTTTATAAAATTTACTTTCTAAATTAGATTTTCAATAGACTCACAAATATGAATTTTAAATTAAATGTTAGCAATTTTATACATATAGGAAACCTGTTTTTAGACAAATGTGGGTTTCTCTTTACAAAGGTACTTGAATCACTAGAAGTCTTGCCACAACAATCTTCTCATTGCCTTTAGCTTGATGACTCATAATTTCATCATATAAGCAAGAACTATTTACAGGAGGTATTATGTTGGTATTATACATGCTTTCCAGTAAGGCCAATACCCATGATAAAACCTGAAAATTTGGAAGATCAGCCCTAGGAAATCCATCTATGAGATCCAGTTCAGGGATCATACGTATCCTAACTCTAATTTTATTTGAGGACAAACAAAATATAATGAGAGGGGCATTCTGTACCCCCTGTAAGAATTTATTTACATAAGAATAATCTGGAGGGAGTAATTAAATTAGAACAAAATAGAGATGATAAAATCTGTGCTTTGAAAATTAATTTTTCTTAATGTTTTATTTGTTTATTTTTGAGACAGAGAGAGACAGAGCATGAGCAGGGGAGGGTCAGGGAGACAGGCAGACACAGAATCCGAAGCAGGCTCCAGGCTCTGAGCTGTCAGCAGAGAGGCTGACGCCGGGCTTGAACTCACAAACCGCAAGATCATGTCCTGAGCGGAAGTCCGACGCTTAACCGACTGAGCTACCCAGGCGCCCCGAAAATTAAATTTTAATTGGTAAGCTGATAGAATCTATTGGTAAATAATACATCTGTGCTGGGTTAGACCTTAATTTCACCCTTACTTCACTCACTGAAAATCAGACAGGTATGAATTGTTACCATTACTTAGCTGTTTCAGATATTACAATCTGGAAAGCGATACCTGATATACATTTTTATGGATTAATCCATTATGCTTTAAGCAGAAGATCTGAATACACTTCATTCCACCACTTAGCAAATCCACCTCTTCAACCTTGTACAAAGGAGACAGGGAAGGAAAACCAAACTAAACAATGTTTTGACTATCTTTAAAAATGTTACCAGAATTATCATACTTTAAATATTTTACGGTTTAGAAAATCTTTCACAGGATACCATGAATATGTTTTAAGACATCTCAAAACCAGATGAAATAAAATTTGAATCTCCTCTTTGGAAAAACTATAGCACTTCTTTTCCTAAAGTGGAAGAGGTTACTTCTCCTGATGTTCATATTGTCCTGCAATAACCAGTGTCTCAAAGAAAGCCTACCTGCTATTAGGTCATAGGACTTGGTCACGCTCGGGTGAAGCAAGAGACACATTCTCTCTAGATTCAACCTCTAATTTCTACCAATTATTATCGAGCAGTATTCTTATCCAGCAAAGCAATTATTCAAGGCTGAAGGAGAAAAAATGCACTTGTAGATAAGCTAAACTGAGTTCTTACCACCACAAACCCCATTTTATGGACAGAGCCTTTAAAGACAGAACTTCAGAGAAGCAAAAGGATATCAAAAGTAGAGGGAGATACAAGGGGGTAGGTTAAAGAAACTGGTGAGCACAGTCAATCGGAAATACTTTCTGTGGGTCACAATCACAACTGTTATCTTACACAGGATTAAGAACAAGACAAAACTAAAACACAAATTCACAACAGCTTAAATCCACGCACTGGCCCCAGGCACTTAAAGCAAAACAGGCTGCAGAATTAAAAGGAATTAAAAAAAAAACCCAAAAAACAATAGTCGTGATCTACACATGCAAGAAAAAGTTCAAATGCCTACTTTAGAGAAAAACAAACGTAACCATCCCTCAAGACCCACACAAGCTTCACAGGCATATTTTCTCCATTTCATATTCTCCAGAGTAAACTAGACAGAAGAGATTTTTTTTTCTTTTCATTTGTTTGTTGCACTCAGTCTTGCCGACCACCCTTTCAGTAACCCTCCTGCGATTCCTGCAGAATCTGAGGAGAATGTTTTTCATGATGCCCTTTCCTACCTTTACGAATTACTTTTCTCTGCAAAGGAGATCATAGGTCCTACAAACACAATGTCTCATTCCAGCTAGCCCGGACCCTGCAGTGAAATATCAGTTTTATCTCCAGATCAGCAGGATGAATATGAACAGAACGAGCAGCGTATTGTCTGACCAATAGTGCTAGGTAGCTTTGCGTTGCCAAAATAATTCCATCTAAAATAGTTTTCTTGGGTTTGTCTTATCACCAGTTACTGTATATTCCACACCAAAATTGAAACTGGCACAATTAAAAATCATTTAACCGTGGAAAGCACTCTATATACATATTAAGATGGGTAAACTAGTACTGGAAATTACAAAATGATCCTTCCTTTCGTTCCTCTATGGGGTAAATTTAAAAACATGGATTTTTGTCCTCCCCATTGCTTTATTTGAAGTATCACACAATTATTTGGGCAAAAACATAATCTACGAGGTAAATAAATTCCTGTCATGACATGTGCAGTATTTACCTTTTTTAATTACCAGAAAGACTCATGAATAAAATGATATTCGCATGGTTTTGCTTATCATTTTGACCCAATATTATGAAATTTTGGGCCACGAGCAAATTATGCTTTAAATTCTTCTGGTCATCGGAATTGGTAACTTAGAAGTTTTAACTCAGTCTGTTATCGACACAAAACGGAGGTTAACCAAGTAAATGCTGAGCCCAGATTTTCCAAGCAGCTAGACAAATCAGTGACTGAGAATCCCCTCACTCCCTGCTAAATTTGCACAACGGGGTAAGCGCTATGTTCTCCTGAAGTCAAGGACCACTCTTAACATGGTGTGCGTCTCACAGAGATCAGAAGGTGAGTCACACTCCTGTCTTTATTCCCCTTCAGGAAGTTGAAAAGGCAAAAACGATGTAGGGCTAAAATTCTTTGGTAGTAAACTCAGCATAGAATTTGTCAAGGTAAATAACAGGTGGTGTTTCCTTCAGACCAGATATTTTGTCATGTGGGAGGAGAAAGAGTCAGCCTGGAGTCAGTGTGAATTTTGCTTACGAGTATTATTGGTCCACATAATAAAAACCAAGAGAAAGGTCTTCCAGTGGTGGTGGGGAGGGAGCTCCTCTAAAACCAGAACCTTGCAGACACAAATACTCAAGGGAAGGGTACCCATAGCCTGCGTCAGGGCAGAGTCCAAGCAGAGGAACCCCAAAGACATCATGACAACTTAGCCTAGATCATGAGAGCTTAGATGAGAGTACTAACTAGTGAAAATCAGCTAGAACCCCCTGCCAGATGTAAAGAACACAAAATCATTTTCAAGAAGTACCAGTAGAGTAAAAACTTTGGGTAAAACTCTACCCCTTCACTACTTCCCGTTTTCCAACTTAGGAGGCTTTGGGATGAAGTGAATGGAAAGAGAACAGAACGTGGCTATTTCTGTTCTCAGGCAGCAGGCAATCTGGCTGAAGCCAATCCTTTGTCTCACAATGGAGATTTAAATCAAATGCATAGTTATTATCAAGGACTAGGCATTCTAACTGTCAGTTTCCTACTTCATTTTGTGATCTGGGGTGCCTGGATACTTGGGTCAGTTGAGTGTCTGACTTTTGATTTTGGCTCAGGTTATGATCTAATGGTTTAGTGAGTTTGAGTTCCACATGAGGCTCTGTGCTGACAGTAGGGAGCCTGCTTGGGATTCTCTCTCTCTCTCTGGCCCTAATGAACTCTCTCTCTCTCTCACTCTCACTCTCTAAATAAATATAAATTTTGAATAAATAAATAAAATTACCACAGGACCCCCCCCACCAAGAGAAAAATGAAGAATCACAAACCTACCAAAATTTTCATTTAGTGGTCAAAGAATCCCTCCCCCCATTCAACAATGTTAAAGGGATAATAGGGACAAATAATAATCAGGTATATTAAAAGAATCTTACAAGTCATATCTGATCAATATTTGGATGCCATCTGCATAAATGAATCATCTTTTCTTCTACTCAAAGAAGGATAGATTGTATTTCAAGCATCAGATCAACTTAGCCTATAAAAGAAAGTGAAATGAAAAGGAAAACACAGTTTTCTTTCTTTCATCTTTTTTTTATGGTGCCCTCTTAGTATCACCATCTGGCAGTTTTCCTGTGACAATTATTGTAGAAACAAGTGGCTCTTATCCCAGCAGTCAATGGAACACACAATAGATATTCAGAAGAAAGAGAATCTCCAATCACAAGCAGCACAGATGTCAGAAATGTAAAGGTTTGGATATAGTTTTCTTTTATCCCCGAGTTTCACAAGGCAAACAACATATTTTGATCAGCACCTACTTTTGAGTGCAGTGATTAGCATAACACAGGTCTCTGTGCCTCGATGCTATTGACATTTAGGGCTAGATAATACTCCGTTGTGCGGAGCTATGTGCGTTATACGATGTTTAGTTGTATCCCTGACCTTTATCCATTAAATTCTGGCACCTCTCCCAAGTTCCAACAACTGAAAATATCTCCAGACATTGTCAAATATCCTCCATACACTGAAAGTGTCCTCTCCCCCTACCATGAGAACCAGTGGTTTACAAGTTAGCTTGCATACAAAAATATTGGTTTGTAATCTATTTCTAACATACTTTATTATCATTTTACATTTTTTAAATATTCATAATATTCCAGCACAAAATGCTATCTGTCCATAAATCTCAGTTGGTAAGAGCTGATATATTAAACAGTGTTGAAAATTAAGAGATGTGGTTTTCCAAAAGCTACCGGAAATCTTCAAAGACAGAAGTCTTTTTGGTACTATTAAACTGTGTCATGAAATTTGGAAAACACAGAAATACTTTTGTAAACTCATATTTCATTGAAAATGTAATAATACATTATCTCAACTCTAAGACTCTAATGCTACCCCAAGAGCATGAAAATGTTGCTAATCCTAGCACAAACTCCACAGAGTGAAACATCTATTACCCCAGATTACTCGAATGTCACCGTAAAGGACATGGTCTTCCTGCTGCATTGTATTAGATTTATTTTATATGCAGCCATAACTGAATAATCTTATGAGAATCCATTATTTTATTGCTTTATAATTTTTTTTTAGTTTACTAAATATGGAAGATGCCAGTCACAGTGTAAAGAAAAATGTGTTGAATATATTTTGATTCAAACTGAATTTTCATTACTTTTTAGAAATATTCAGATGTTACCAATTAGTGATGTGTTAAACATCATTGAACATTTTTTTTAACTTTGAAAATAATTCAGCTTGAGAGGAGACGGTCCAAGATGGCAGCTTAGGAAAATCATGAACTCACTTCCTTCCATGGACACACCACATCTATAGCTACAAATGGAGGAATTCCCACTGAAAGAAAACAGAATACTAGATAAACGGCTTCCTCCACAAAAAGGGATAAAAGGGCCACACTATGAGAGGTAGCAAAGGCAGAGCCACGGTCATCAAAACTCCCAGCCCTAGTGCAGCGAACCCTATCAAGAGTGCTAACACTGAGTTAGAGCCTCTCCAGAGTGACGGCTTTGTGTCCCACATCAGGCTCCTGAACCCTTGGGACATACATCAGAGAGACAAGGTCCTAAAAACATCAGGCTTTCAAAACAAATAGTGCTTACATCCAAAATCTCGGGGGTGGGGTGGGGGGTAGGGACTGTGGGTATCTGAGATACTCCTTTCCAGAAACGCATGTGCACATGCAGTCCTCCCAGGACCCAGGCCAAAGACACTGAAACATAGTCAAGATAGGGAATTAAACACTTATAAAGCTAGCATAAAGGTTGAAAGATAAAAGTAGTAAAATTAACTATAATTGCCATTATTAAAAGAGATACAAAATAAAAAGAAGAAAAATGTGACATGAGAAATATAAAATAGGGGGGCAAAATGCAGAGATTTTAAAATGCGTTCAAATTTATGTTTCCATCCACTTTATACATACACACACACACACACACACACACACACAAATATATGTGTGTGTGTGTGTGTGTGTGTGTATAGATATGTGTGGGTATATATATCCATACATACCCATACAATATACAGTATACCAAATCCCTGGTGTTGCTTTTCATCCATAGTGTGGAAGCAGATGATCTCCCTGATATAGCATCAGAGGGTAGTAGCAGCTTAACATTACATCACAATTCCTGTGTCATTCACCTCACTTTATCTTATCATACAGACATTTTATCATCTCACATCATCACAAGAAGAGCAAGTACAGTTCTATACAATTTTGAGGGGAAAAGAGACCACATTCTCCTAACTTTTATTGTAGCACATGGTTATAATTGTTCTACTTTAGTATTAGTTGTTACTGTTCCTCTCTTACTGTGCCCAATTTATTAATTAAACTTTATCATAGCTAGGTATGTAGAGTAAAACATGTACAGGGTTCAGCACTATCTATACTTTGAGATATCCACTGGGGGTCTTGGAACATATCCCTCACAGATACGGGGGTGGGGGAGCTACTGTACAGACTGTCGTATATGAAACACATGATAATCATGAGGCAAAAACCTGTAGTACATACCCAAAAGAAAATGAAAAAGGAAACTAAATACAACACTAAAGTAATCATAAGGGAGAGAACAAGAGAAGAATAAAGGAAGAAGGAAGTACTAAAGAAACAGCCAGAAATCAACTGACAAAAATGTAGTAAGTACCTATAATAATTTCTTTACACATAAATGGATTAAATTTTCCAAAAGACAGAGAGTGGCTAAATGGGTGAAATGTCAAGGCTCATCTATATATTGCCTACATATATGTATTGCCTACAAGACAGCTATAAGGACACACACAGACTCAAAGTGAGAGGAAGGGAAAAGATATTCTGTGCAAATAAAAGCCAAAACAAAGGTTCGGTAGGTGTTTTAAGCCTGAAAAAATAAACTTTGAAACAAAGTCTGTAATAAAAGACTAAAAAGGCATTACATAACGTAAAGGGGTCCATCCAACAAGAGGATATAGCAAGTGTAATTATTTATGCACCCAATAAAGTAGCACCTAAGAATATATAATAAATATTAATAGACCTAAAGGGAGAAATTTACGGCAATACAATAATCCTGGGGACTCTACTACCCTACTTACATCAATGGATAGATCATACAGACAGAAAATCAATAAGTAAAATTGGCCATGAATGGCACATTAGATCAGATGGAATTAATAGATATATAAGAACATTCCATCCCAACCCAGAATACACATTTATCTCAATGCATATGAAACATTCTCCAGGATAGATCACATGTAGGCCCAAAACAACCATCAAGAAGTTCAAGGAGGTTGAAATCCTATGAAGAATCTTCTCCAATCACAATGGTATTTAGATAGACATCAACCATAAGAAAAATAATGGAAAAAATAACAAGTAGTGATTAAACATTATACTTAACAACAAATGGGTCAAGAAAGAAATAAAAGGACAAATCAAAACATACCTAGAAACACATGAAATTAGAAATACAACAAGCCAAAATCTATGGAACACATCAAAAGCAGTTCTAAGAGGGAAGTTTATGGCACTAAAGGCCTAGCTCAAGAAACAATCTAATCAAGAAAAAAAAAAAAAAAGCGAAGCCCAAAGTTAATAGAAGGAAGGCAATAATAAATACCAGAGCAGAAACAAATGAAATAAAGAAAAGTATAATAAAAAAATTCATAAAACCAAGAGACAGTTCTTTGAAAAAATAAACAAAATTGGCAAACCTTTAGATAAATTTACCCGGAAAAAAAAAATTCTCTCATAAACAGAGAAATAAAATAGGAGAGGTTACACAACTGATGCCACAGATTTCAGAGGCCAAAAAGAGAATATTATGAACAAGTATATGCCAACAAATTGGACAACAAAGAAGAAACGGGTAAATTCATAGAACATACAATTTTCAGAGATGGAATAATGAAGAAAGACAAAATGTGAATAGACTGAATACTAGAAAGGAGATTAAGTAATCAAAACCCTCCCAATAAACAAAATTCAGGACCAGATGGCTTCACTGGTGAATTCTACCAAGCAAAGGTGACTTAATACCTATCCTTTCAAACTCTTCCAAAACACTGAAGAGAAGGGAACATTTCCAAACATTATGAGGCCAGCATTACCCCAATACCAAAATCAGACATGAACAACCACAGAAAGAAAATTACAATTTCCCTGATAAACAGAGATGCAAAAATTCTCAACAAAATATGAGCAAAGTAATTTAACTTTACATCATGAGGATCATACACCATTATTAAGTGGGATTTACTGCAAGGATTCAAGAATGGTTCAAAATCCAACTATCAATATGGTATACCATGTTAACAAAATCAAAGATAAAAATCATACAATCATCTCAACACATACAGAAAATCAAATGAGCAAATCCAACATCCATACAGGATAAAAACTCTCAACAATGGTTATAGAAGGAACCTACCTCAATATAATAAAGGACATAAAGGGCAAACCCTCAGCGTTTATCACACTCAATGGTGAAAAACTAAAGCTTTCTCTTTAAGACCAGGAACAAGACAAGGATGCTCATTTTTGCCACCTTAATCAATATCATATTTGAAATCCTAGTCACAGCAATTAGACAAGAAATAAAAGCCATCCAAGATGGAAAAAAACTAAAAGTTATTATGTGCAGATATAATGATACTGTATATACAAAATCTGAGAGAAATGACCAAAAAACTGTGGGAAATAATAAATTCAGTAACATTGCAGGATACAAAATCAACATAAAGAAATCTGTTGTATTTCCCTACACTAAAAATGAGCTATCAATATGAGAAATCAAAAAACCATCCTACTTATAATTCCATTAAAAAGAGAAAAATACCTGGGAAATAATTTACACAAGGAGTTGAAAGACCTGTACTCTGAAAACTGTAATACGCAAGTGAGAGCAAATAAAGAAAACACAAACAGAAAGATTTCTGTGCTCACAGATTGGAATAATATTGTTAAAATGTCCATCATACCCAAGGAAATCTGTAGATTCATTGTAATCCCTATCAAATTTCCAATAGCATTATTCACAGAACTAGAATAAAGCATCCTAAAATTTATATGGAGCCACAAAAGATCCTGAAGAGCAAAAGGAATTTTGAGAAAGAAAAACAAAACTGGAGGTATCATAGTCTCTGATTTAAAACTATACTACAATATTATCATAATCAAAACAGTATAGTGTTGACATAAAAAAAAAAGAAAAAAACCAGCAAGAGAGAGAGAGAGAGAGAGAGAGAGAGAGAGATCAATGGGGTACAACAGACAGCCCAGAACTAAACCCACACTTATTTGGTCAATTAACTGATGACAAAAGAGCCAAGCATATACAATGGGGGAAAGGACAGTCAGTCGCCAATAAATGGTGTTAAGAAAACTGGAGAGCCATATGCAAAAGAATATGGACCACCATCATATACCTTACATAAAAACTGACTCAAAAATGCATTAAAAACTTGAATGTGACACCTGAAACTATAAAAATCCCAGAAGAAAACATAGCTAGTAAGATCCTACCATCTTAGCAATGAATTTTTGGATCAGATTCCAAAAATAAAGGCAACAAAACCAACAATTAAGAAGTAGACTACATGAATGTAAAAAGCTTTAATAGCAAAACAAGCAAACCTACTAAAAAATGGCCAGAGGATTAAATACACCTTTTTCCAAAGCAACATACACATGGCCAACAGACACATGAGGAGATAGATGCTCAGCATCACTAATTACCAGGGAAATACAAATTAAAGCCACAATTAAATATCACCCCACATCTGTTAAAAAGGCTACTTAAAAAAGGAAATAGGAATCATTGGTAATATGGAAAAAATGGAACCCTTCATACACTGCTAGTGGGAATGTAAATTGGTGCAGTCACCATGGAGATGAGTATGGAGATTCCTCAGTAAATTAGAAATACAACTAATAGGTGATCCAGCTATTCTATTTCTGGGTCTTTATCCAAAGAAAATGGAGACACTGGTTCAAAAAATGTATAAACCCCTACGTTAATTGCAGCATTATTTAAAATAGCCAAGATATGTAAACAACCTGTTTTCACTGATAGATGGATAAAGAAGATACAGGTGTGTGTGCGTGTGTGCGTGTATTGTGTGTGTGTGTATACTACACACACACACATATATATATATACACACACTTATACATATATATATGCATATATACACATACATACATACACATACACACACAATGGAATATTACTCAACCATAAAACAGAGTGACATCTTACCATTTGTGACCACAAGGATGGACCTTGAGAGTATTATGCCAAGTAAAATAAGTGAGAAACAGAAAGACAGAGACTGTGTGATTTCAAATACAGAACATTAAAAACAAAACAAATGAACAAACAAAACCGAACTCCTATTTCTTTTAGCAGTGTCATAGTTTTAAGAGTACAGACTTTTTACCTCTTTGCTTAAATATTCCTAGGTATTTTATTCTTTTTGATGCAATTGTAAATGGGATTTTTTTCTTTCTCTTTCCACTATTTCATTATTAGTGTAAAGAAATGCAATTTGAAATGACTTAATATGTGAACCATACTTTAATTAAACATTTAAAAATTAAAAACCCTCATAGATACAGATGATGGTGGTTATCAGAGAGGAAGTTGATTAGGAGGTGGGTAAAAAGGGTGAGGGGGTCAATTTAATGGAGATGAATAACTATACTTATTGTGGTGATCACTTTTTAATGTATACTGATATCGAATTATAATATTGTATACCTGAGACTAATAGAATGTTATAAACCAATTTTACCTCAATTGGAAAAAAAAAAAACCTTAGCATGTAGATTTTTCTCAACTCATTTGAAATGGAAGTGTAATTGTCAGGGTCCCTCCCAATTAGGCACCTCCTCATGAAGACCTTTTTGTTTCTATTATCATAGCAATGATAACGGCATAAAAAAAGAATGAAAACAGTTAAGAAACAGAAATAAAAGTGTTCTTATCTAATATCATAATAATGCCAACTCATTATTTGAGAAGGCAGCCACTATTACATTTTGATAGGTATTTTTAATAGAAGAGAAACAGCCCAAAATGTTTAATGAGAAATAAAGAATCCTGTTTGATCAAACTGATTATTTTACACTAGAGAAGAACATACTTTATTTTAAATGCCTTTTTTCCCTTCCAAACTCTTTTCTCAAAAGATACCAAGTTTAATCCTAAGTCAGGTCAGCAAATAATCATTGCATAGTGTGTTAACTGCATACTTCTCTATCCTTCATTTCTAACGTGAGTGTGAAGAGTTTGAAGTCATGTGTATTCTTAAATGTGCACGGAGTATTTTCTCTCAATCAGATAAATCACAATGGTATACTAACAAAAAGAAATCTATGTGGTGACATTTTAATAGCTTTAAAAAGTTTGGTCTACAACATTTCATGAGCAATTAAGTTACTACCAAAAAGTGGTCACATATGAATCCCTTTAAAACATTTTTTAAGCTTATTAATTTACTCTGAAACAGAGAAAGCAAGCTAAGGAGGAACAAAGAGAAGGAAAGAGAGAGATTTCCAAGCAGGATCCACACTTCCAGTATGGAGCCCAATTCAGGGCTTGAACTCATGAACCACGCGACCATGACCTACGCAGAAATCTAGAGTCGGATGCTTAACTAAGCCACCCAGGCGCCCCAATCCATTTAAATATCAGAACGTGTCAACTCTCAATCTCTGCCTCTCTAGGTTACAAAACTCAGACACTTTGAGTTAAAGTGACATTGAGGTCCTAATAAAGTCATTGGTTTAGCCAGGAATAGAAAGAATCTGGGACCACTGCCTCCAAAAAAAATCTTTAAAAATAAGTACTAAAATATGTACTGCAGGAGTGAATCTGGGACCATTAAAAGATTAAAAAATTTGTTTCTATGCAATAATGATTCTCAATACTCTTATGAGATCCTATTTTCTTAACTCCTGGTAGCTACCCCAGTCCCTATGAACCTCATCTAAACTTCCTACTTTAAAAGGAAAGGAACTGACATTTTAACAATATTTATTTTTCCAACCCATCAGCACGGAATGTTTTTCCATTTCTTTATATCTTCTTCAATTTCCTTCATAAGCTTTCTATAGTTTTCAGCATACACATCTTTTACATCTTTGGTTAGGTTTATTCCTAGGTATTTTATGATACTTGGTGCAATTGTGAATGGGATCAGTTTCTTATTTTTCTTTCTGTTGCTTCATTATTAGTGTATAAGAATGCAACTGATTTCTGTACATTAATTTTGTATCCTGCAAATTTGCTGAATTCATGTATCAGTTCTAGCAGACTTTAGGTGGAGTCTATCTGGTTTTCCATGTGTAATACCATGTCATCTGCAAAAAGTGAAAGCTTAACTTCATCTTTGCCAATTTTTGATGCCTTTGATTTCCTTTTGTTGTCTGATTGCTGATGCTAGAACTTCCAACACTATGTTAAACAACAGCGGGGAGAGTGGACATCCCTGTCGTGTTCCTGTTCTCAAGGGGAAAGCTCTGAGTTTTTCCCCATTGAGGATGATATTAACCAAAGATGTAAAAGATCTGTATGCTGAAAACTATAGAAAGCTTATGAAGGAAATTGAAGAAGTTATAAAGAAATGGAGAAACATTCCATGCTCATGGATTGGAAGAATAAATTTGTTAAAATGTCAATACTACCCAAAGCAATCTACACATTCAATCCAATCCCAATCAAAATTGCACTGGCATTCTTCTTGAAGCTAGAACAAGCAATCCTAAAATTTGTATGGAACCACAAAAGATCCCGAATAGCCAAAGTAATATTGAAGAAGAAGACCAAAGCGGGAGGCATCACAATCTCAGACTTTGGCCTCTACTACAAAGCTGTAATCATCAAGACAGCATGGTATTGGCACAAAAACAGACACATACACCAATGGAATAGAATAGAGACTCAATAATTGGACCCACAAAAGTATGGCCAACTAATTTTTGACAAAGCAGGAAAGAATATCCAATGGAAAAGAGTCTCTTTAACAAATGGTGCTGGGAGAACTGGACAGCAACATGCAGAAAAATGAAACTAGACCACTTTCTTACATCGTTCACAAAAATAAACTCAAAATGGATAAAGGACCTGAATGTGAGACAGGAAACCATCAAAACCCTAGAGGAGAAAGCAGGAAGAAACCTCTCCGACCTCAGCTGTAGCAATTTCTTAGTGGACACATCTCCAAAGGCAAGGGAATTAAAAGCAAAATGAACTATTGGGACCTCATGAAGATAAAAAGCTTCTGCACTGCAAAGAAAACAATCAACAAAACTAAAAGGCAACCAACGGATTGGGAAAAGATGCTTGCAAATGACATATCGGACAAAGGGCTAGTATCTAAAATCTATAAAGAATTCACCAAACTCCACACCCGAAAAACAAATAGTCCAGTGAAGAAATAGGCAGAAAACCTGAATAGACACTTCTCTAAAGAAGACATCCGGATGGCCAACAGGCACATGAAAAGATGCTCAACGTCGCTCCTCATCAGGGAAATACAAATCAAAACCACACGCAGATATCACCTCACAGCAGTCAGAGTAGCCAAAATGAACAAATCAGGAGACTATAGATGCTGGAGAGGATGTGGAGAAACGGGAACCCTCTTGCACTGTTGGTGGGAATGCAAACTGGTACAGCCACTCTGTAAAACAGTGTGGAGGTTCCTCAAAAAACTAAAAATAGATCTACCCTACGAGCCAGCAGAAGCACTGCTAGGAATTTACGCAAGGGATACAGGCGTGCTGATGCATAGGGGCACTTGTACCCCAATGTTTATAGCAGCACTCTCAACAATAGCCAAATCATGGAAAGAGCCTAAATGTCCATCAACTGATGAATAGATAAGAAATTTTGGTTTATATGCACAATGGAATACTACCTGGCAATGAGAAAGAATGAAATATGGCCTTTTGTACCAATGTGGATGGAAATGGTGAGTGTTATGCTAAGTGAAGTAAGTCATACAAAGAGAGACAGATACCATATGTTTTCACTCTTATGTGCATCCCGAGAAACTTAAGAGAAGACCATGGGGAAGGGGAAGGGGGAAAAAAAGTTAGGGAGGGAGCCAAACTATAAGAGACTCTTAAAAACTGAGCATAAACTGAGGTTTGATGGGGGGTGGGAGGGAGGGGGGGTGATGGGCATTGGGGAGGGCACCTGTTGGGATGAGCACTGGGTGTTGTATGGAAACCAGTTTGACAATAAATTTCATATTAACAATAAATAAAAAAAATTTTAAAAAGCAGCTCTGAGGTTTTCTGAGAGAGAAGAAACACATATCCCAACTCTTTAAAACAGAGCTTGTGGCTAGGGAGGTGGGCCAGGGTGTGTCCTGTGTCCCTGATAGACCCAGGGAATAGAGGAACTAGGAATCCCCAGAAATAAAATTTCTTTGAGGAAAGCATATCAATGCTAGCAACTTAGGATCCACAGAATTATTCATTAGGAAGCCTAATTTCAGTTGTGGTTTATGCATAAAATTAATAATTTTTCTTTAAGAATATTTAGATTACAGCAATTGAAATTTGAAACAGACCCTAAATGACCAGGAGCTAGGTTTGTCATGTTTAAAATAACTAACAAAGTGACCAAGCATACGCAGTATACTAAGAATTTTATTTCACTTATATAAATTAATAAAGACAAATGATAGAATCAAGACTGTTGGAAACTATGAAAAGGAAAACCCTTCTCTTGCTACCGAACACAAGCTAAGTGACAGACTCTCTCCTGGACCAAACCTGAGTCAGGCTCCTCTGAACTCTTCCCAATTAGACCTTGACCTCTGGGCTTTCTTGTTTGTCTTTGCATTGCCCAGTTATGGCAAGAATCCTGCTATGTTACATTCACATGACTCTCTCACTCTTGATGATTGATTTGCCTCGATACGCAAATTTCTCATCTGCCGCCCTTGGTATCCAATCACTCTGGTCTTCTTCCACCAAAAATCCTGTCCAGCTGGTTTAGCCGGAATCCTCCCTAATACCTGATAGTTCCATCTATGAATTTTTTCATCCACAGACTCCCACCCTGCTCCTTGCCTATGAACCCCCACTTGTTCATGCAGTATTTGGAATTAAGCCCAGCTCTGTACTAAAGTCTTTTCCTCCTTATTGTAATAGTTCTTGAATAAAATGAGATTTTACAGTTTTTAAAAAAAAAGCAAAGGAATGACCCAAAAAATATATAGTAACTAAAAATAAGCAAAACTTTTAGGTTTTTCAGTTTTGTGACGTATATCAATGCACAGTGGATCACTGTGCAAATTAATGAAGGAGTCATTTAAACAGTAGTAGAGCTAATACAATGGTAAAGTATGAAATAGAAAATAGTTCAGTGTAAAACATTGCCTGAAATTGCAACAAAGGGTCAATGGAGTAAGCTAAACTCAGTTTCATTAAGCTCATATGAAATTATGTCACCAGACAAAGGCATTGTTACAGATAAAAATTCAGGCTTCAATTAGACAATCACCATTCACCTCAGTGACAAGGCTTAAAGCTTATTTAATAAATTTCCAATGAAGTATTTATGAATGGATACAAATTCTAATTAACCAAGAGTCATTCTACAAAAGGAAACTAATAAAAAGCCTTCTAACCCACACTCTTCCTATTCGATACTGAAAAGAAATGATTGTACAGAGCCCATTTTTATCTTGGGGAAAGTACAATAAATATATGTTTAGTAACACCATTACTGAAATAATCTAATGAGCAAAATGAACCATGGGCTTTGTTTTTAATCAAAATAATTTGTGTCATTATTCTAGGCTTACTGGTACCACACTCAAAAACACTTAGTTTCCATCTTTAAGACAAGCTCTGTCAGAAACCAGATAGTTTGAGAGAGTGGAAAATGCACCTGGGAAAATATTATATAGCTTTTCACTGTAATATACCTGGTTAACTACGGCAAGCTCATAGTCAATGGAATATGCCCCATCTAATTTCAGTGCATATAAATGTGCAATGAATTATACAGATTTTTTTACAACTATGTTTTATTCCCAGTAAAAGTTGTTTTATTGCAGTGTAAAACTGAACAGTTTGTAAATAAGACAAGAGCAGACTCAACAGTGTAGATTCCTTAGTCAGGAAGATGGCATCTCTCTCCTTGGCATGACTTCCAGAAGCAGCAGGAAATTAGAGCTTTCTGACTCTTTTGGCTGCTAAGGTATCAGCAAGGATGAGTGATTCTACTGGGAAAGATATAATAACGATGCTGGTTTTCTCCAGTGTTACCCCATAGCCCATTGGAAATCCCCCACGCATCTCCTGCCCAGAAATTTCCGGATGCTTAAATTCACTTCTTGTTCCTCTGTCCATCCAGTCAGGGCAACTAACGAAAACAATGAAACTGGAAGAAAATGTATAACATATGAGGTGGTAATTAGTAAGAATGAGTGTGATGTACAGGCACACTTATTTAGGACTGCCGGCTCAGACTTCACAGAGGAGGTGATTTTTGGATAGAAATATGAACGAAGGGATGAAGACAGTCACTAGATTATCTTCAGGGGAAACAGTCTCGCAAAGTGGACAAGTTCAAGGGTCCTACAGCCTGAGCTTATTTGGGCTCATCAAGACACAGCAATGAGCCTAGTGTGCCTGCAGTGGAATGAACAAGTGAAAAGGAGGTAGGAAAAATCAGAGAGGGAGGAGGAATTGGAAAGGGTAGCAGATCAGCAGATCATAGATGGTCACATAGGCCATTGTGAAGAATTTGGAACCTATTCTTGATGTCAAAGGAAACAAATGGAAGATGTGAAGGGGAAGAACGGCGTTATACGACTTTTCCAGAAAGAAATCTACCGGTTCTAGATGGAAATATATAATATGGCGTGCTAGTGTGAGTCAGTTCCATCAGGAGGGTGCAGCAGACCTTATGAGAGATCACAGTGGCTTGGGAGACATGATAAGACCTGCTAAGGATAAGGATCTATTTTGAAGACACAGACAAGAAGATTTGTTACCGAGCGCTGGTCACTTTGAGAAATTTGTGGAAAGCCGCTCCTCTAATGTGTTTCAGAGATGAAATTAGACCTATTTCTCTGAGCCCTCAAGTGCAGGTTCTTCCCACGACTCTGGGGTTTCCAATCAAAGATGGTCACTGTAACACACGGCAGTATTTATCAAACACCAACTTGTAAGTCACACGCCAGTCCTACAGACTCAGACTACTTCGGAAAGGAAATCAGGCAATTACTGTTTCAGGTATTCAGATACATTCACCTCATTTACGATGCGATGGTAAGTATGAAGGATGTGTGGATAAGATACAGCCTTAACACCATAGGAATATGACTGCGCTTAGGGAATGTGGGGAAAATACTCGTGCCACCGAGCATTTCACACAAGAAATAGGTAAGCAGGGCCTAGAAGCACAAGTTATAGTTGCCGAAAGAAGAATGGATTCAAAGAAGTAGACTTCATACAGAAATAAGAGAAGGGGAAAAAAATCAAATCCTGAACAGGCCCTTCTCCCTCTGAGTCTCTGAGAGGAGAAGGAATATCGGTAAAAACACATTTCTGACAGACATAGGTATCAAAGCAAGTTAAAATCCTGTGGCCTCAATTACCCCTGTTAAATAGAAGGTGAGATTAGCTGGGGAGAAGGTAGATTATGAGGGATATGTGGACCAGAGGCCTGAGGAGAACAGAGAAGTTTTTCAATCAGGGAGAACAGAATGAACAGCTGACCAAGGGGAAAAAAAGCAGCCACGTGAAATTATAGAGAACATATTAACATACAGGACATAAAGCAGAAATTATATACTAATCCAGCCAGCCGTGTGATTCTGGTTTACTCAGCAGCTTGGCATATGAAGAAAGACAAAGTACTGTGAAGACAGATCCTCATCTGAGGATATGTGGGGTTTGGAGGTGAAACTAGAGTTAAGAACAAATACTTGGGAGCTTGAGCAATTCATTTAACTTCACGAGTCCCAACTTCCTCATCCACACAATTGAGATAAATCTTAACTCATTATGCTGCGAGGATTAAATCAGATAAAACAAACGGATTATTGTCTGATATATGGTAGAAGGTCGAGAACTAATAACCATTATACCTATTGCTACTGCCAGAGGTATGCTCTTAAGGCGAATAAAGACAAGGTATCAGAGTTCAGAAGGCCAAGATTTTCGGAATATTCATTTGCAAAAATCATCAAATGCCAAGAATAATGGCAGGAGGCCTCCATTTGTAAATGTGGGAACCTGACACGAAGACAGTAAATTGTTTTTGTATCTTTCCAGCCTGTTGAGACCATCGTGTACATAATCCTGCCACCCATAGAATGTGTTTGCTCTAACTTGGAGCTTTGAGTCACCTCTCCCCTGATTTACTTCTATTGAGTGTGGCGATCTACCTAAATCCTTCTGGTTTTAATTCACGAAGCCGAAAGCAAAGACTTGGAGGGTTATTGAAAGCATGTTGTTTGTTTTGTTGGTCACTACACGGGGGGCGGTTTGCTCTTCCCCGCTGCCTGTTCACATCTGTATGCATTTTCAATGTGCTCATAGCTCCCTGAGCCACTGAAGAAGCTTCTCCACATAAAAATCGCAAGTGACTCTATGTAGCCAAATCCAAGTGACCATTTACAGTAATCCCCTTCCTTGACCTTTCAATATTGACCAAGTCAAGCACTGCTGCTTGAAACCCTCTCCACCAGTCTCCTGCAAGATCAGACTCTTCTGGATTTCTGCCTACCGCGTATACGGCTCTGTCAGATTCAAACATGGAGGTTCAGCAAACACTGAATGATTATTTGGCAAATCATTCCCATCCTGTGACTCCTTAAATGCTTGTAATAAATATGATCTATTCCTACATATATGGCTATTTCTGTTCCTCAGGATAGAGGGACTCTATCAGACTTAGTTTTCCTCTTCTAATAAGAGACCTCTACATTTTAACGTTTTCCAGGGTGTGTGTGAGCCCTCTTTCCATCAGCTTTCTCCTCAGAAAGGAGGTGATTCTCACACAAACGTCAGTTAACACCATTTATGGACTGGTAATCTCTACATGCATGTGTCCAAACTGACTGTTTTAAATTTTTTTTTCAACGTTTATTTATTTTTGGGACACAGAGAGACAGAGCGTGAACGGGGGAGGGGCAGAGAGAGAGGGAGACACAGAAACGGAAGCAGGCTCCAGGCTCTGAGCCATCAGCCCAGAGCCCAACGCGGGGCTCGAACTCCTGGACCGCGAGATCGTGACCTGGCTGAAGTCGGACGCTTAACCGACTGTGCCACCCAGGCACCCCCAAACTGACTTTTTTAAACAGTAAGACCACCAATCCAAATGATACTCTCTTAGAGATGTCCTAAATTCAGTATGTTAAAAACAAACAATGATTGAGTTTTTATGTTAAGCCTGTATGTTCCAACTTACTACAATGGATGCTTCCAACCTAGACCATTTTTTTTCTACAAATTACATTTATACTACACATCTACAAATTATAAATGACATAATTTCCATTAAATAACAGGGGTATGATACCTTTAAGCCACAGACACAGCATTTGAGTTAGATCTTTAAAAAGCCTTCCATTCATCAGATAAAATCCAAATTCCACAGGCAAAGTTCAGTGCTCTCGCCATCTGTCCTGGGCTGCCTTCTCTCACGAACCTCCCATCTACTGCCATGTAGACAGTCCACATCTATAACCTCCTTCCGCATGGCTGGAGACCAGCACTTTTTCCCCTGTCTAGGGAAAGCACTTGCTCTCTGTCCCTTACCTAGAACTCTATTCTCTATTCTCCTGACGCAGCTGGTTTCTTCTCATGATTGAAGTCTCATATGAAATGTCACCTCTTCAGAGAAAACACCTTGCTAATGTTAATCTCCTCGACCGGTCTCCACCTTTTCACCTCATCATTTCCGAAGCAGCACTTATCACGCTTATATGTAATTCAGGTTTATTGTTCGTTATTCCCCACACAAAACAACACCTTGAAAGAGCCATGAGCCAAACCACACAGGTGCAATGCTCCCCATTCATTTTTCAGCACATAATTCATACCTAGCACATGGTAGGCAAACCAAAGAATTTTGAGTTGGTGAACAGTTGAGGAATCAGCACTCTTTCTAACCACGCGAAAAAGATGTTTCTATGCGCAAGTACACTTGGATTAGGGAACAGACCAAAAAGCTCCAAAAATGTTGTCTTGGAAATGTCCTTAAACAATATGTCCGTTTAGTTTTACATTTTACATTTTCTTTGTCATAGATTTCTCATCTCATGATCCAGAGAGAAGAGTGATTATATCAGGGGAGAAAAAATGCCCAAGATCTGTACCATTTTTTTTTTTTTACCATAATAACATTTACACTAAATGTATTTTAGGAAGATAAAGTTTTCCAGTGTAAGAGCTAAATCAAACTGGAAAATAATATTACATAGTAAACATTTACAGTTTAGGATTACACCAATTTTTAAATCTTCAAGCAAATCCAGATTATATTTAGGTTGGTTTCATAGAAACAGTGTATTTCCAAAACTTCTGATGAACACAGCTTTCTTTCTAAATGCTAGAAAATGCATCAGACTTTGGATATAATCCACCATACTGTTGTTATTTATTTTTATTAGTAATAGAATTATTTTGTCAATATTTAAAAGTCATTTTGTAACTATTGTGGCACTTGGGGAACAGGCAAGGATACTGCCCTGAAAATGCTTAGACCTTACAAGCTACCATGAAATAGATTATCATTTTGCTTCAAATTTCTATTTTTGTTATTGGGAATGTTTTAGTATCTCTTCACAGTTTCATTAAACGATTATGTTAGTTCATATAGATATAAAATAATAGTCAAAATATAATTTTATATCCTTCAAAACTATTTTCAAAGGAGACTTAAACAAATCCACTTATTGTTAACTTTTCATATGTAAAAATATTTATCCAAAAATAACATATTCTTGCCACAGTGGGACACTGTTAAGCTGTCAGTCACTGCCCAGTGTATAACTAAAATTACATGTGAAAAAAAATTCGTATTGAATTTCATGGTTCTTCTTGAACAAAGAAAATCTGATTGATTGCAATCATTTACAGAGCCAGAAAAGAGAAGAAGAATAAAAAAATTCAAATGTATCATTTTAGGCTTCTATCTACAAAGCTTTGAGAAGGGAACTAAGAGGAGAAATCCTGTACTCCTTCCAGATTGCATAAACCAGCTGTGAATTCAGATTCCACACTTCATCTTTCATTTTGATGTGTATTCTTTTGATCCCCAGAAAGAAATATATTTATAATTTCCAAAAGAACTGCCTCAGAGGTAAGTGGTATCCAAATATTGTTCTGCAGAGATAAAAAAATATACAATGTCAGTGGTATTTGGCTGTGGATTGATGATACATTGCACATGAATATAGAGACATCAAAACCTATAAAACTTGTAACATTATGGTTTAGGGACTATTTAACCTTTAACACAAATCATTTTTATTTTCCCACTGGAATTTAAAGCACTTTATTCTGTTATATTGTATTTCTTTTTCTCCCCCATTTTCCCTGCACTACGCCCACTGAAATTGTTGCCTTTGGCAAGCTGTAAAGAAGAAAAAAATAAGGAACAGGATTGCAAGGCATACAAACTGAGAACAATGGAGAACCAATTTCTTGAGAAGGTATACTTTTAATGTAAATGAGCTTAAGTCCACAGCAACAAAAGATTCCTAAAAATTAGAAGTAAATTGGTTACACATTTTTTTTTCCGATCAGTTCTGCCAAACTGAAGAGTAAACAATAACAGACAATATAAAAAACAAACATATTGGCAGTAATCAATTTTTGATAGATCAATTTATTTTATTTTAATAAAAAATATGTTTCCTATCCGGTATTGCACAATGTTCCATCAGAATTGCTCGAAGGCACCTCACTGACAGGGTGTAAAGAGAGGAAAACAACAAACTTTAAGCCATCTTGAAAACAAGTGAAAGAGTAGAATCTAAGAGATCATTGTGTTTCGTTAACATCCTGACATCAGTGACAAATTCTGAGGCCTTCTGCTGCTGTATTTGGTGAAGACGTGTGCATTTCTTGAGGAGTTCTTCCTACGTGGAGGAGATTTTATAGGTCTCTTCTTTCCACCCTGACAGAATAACACTGCTGTTGGTGCACAGTGCCAAAGAGAAATATAAATAATAAAATATTTTGACTTATATTTGGACAACTAACATGATTTGTTCTAAAGGTTAAATAGGCTCTGAACCATAATGTTATAAATTTTATAGGAATGATGTCTGTATGTGGGGTCATACATCATCAGTTCACTGCCAACAGCCATGACATTGTACATTTCTATTTTTGCAAGACTTTCTTTGGATAGCATTTCCCTCTAAACAGATCTCTCTAGATACAGGAGCATGGGACATTTTATGTAAGAATGAAATAGGGGATCATGACTCTAAATGGACAGGGATTCATTCAACATAAAGATGATTCGTGAAGTGCTAACCATGTGACTATGTTTTTTGTTTCTTCAATTTTTAAAGCAAACTCGTTCTTTCTGCACAGAGAGGGAAATGGTATGATTTAATATAAACATTTGATTTTAGTAATTTTGCCTTCTTATAAAACATCCTTGATATGTGAGTGTTTTTCAAAGTTTGCTAATATATTTAGGAAGCTACTTTATAAAAGGATGCACAAATTGCCAATTATCCATTAAAGTCAGGTTATACAGTCATTCAAGAAACTCTAAATATTTTAATTAAATAAATCTCATATTCAAATGTTCTCCATACATTCCAGAAAGTTTAAGTGAATATTAAATTTTTTCTACATACGGGAAATATGTCAGACTCTAACTATAAGAGACAACTTCATAATCGTTATTTTCATGTGGCTTCTTCTGTCTCGCCCCAAGTTAGTAAAGGTATTCTGGACTAATAATTGCCAATTTTGTGGAAAAGCTGATCTTAGGCGATTTTCTGGAAAAGGCCTGGTCTCTTGTGTACATTTCTCTTAACTATGGTCTGAGAATAACACACAATACTATGTCTTTACCACTTTGATGGAGCATAAAGGATTAAGGATATATTTATCCGCATATAACAAAATAAAATTAATTTCCGATAGCACCAAAAATTCTCATTTCTAGGTACCTTTATTTTATTTTATTTTGAGAGAGAGAGAGAGAGAAAGGAAGGGAGAGAGAGAGAGGGCGCATTCATGCACCCACAAGCAGGAGAGGGACAGAAGCTGAGACAGATAATCTGAGCACACTCCATGCTCAACCTTGAGGCTAATGTGGGGCTCGATCCAAAACCCTGGGATCATGACCTGAGTCAAAATCAAGAGTTGCAAGTTCAATTAATTGTGCCACGCAGGTGCCACACTAGGTACCTTATAACGTAAGACAGACATTATTATGTTCAGGATGAGCTGGATACATTTTTTCCAAATCTTCCGAGCATTATGTTAGGAGACATCAATTCATTTAACATTCTATCTATAGGCAAATACAGAGGGGCATATAATATACATGGGTGAAACTGTATTAAAAAATGTCAACTGTCACAAATATCCAAACTTTGTATCTACTATTATATTGCAACAAAAGCAAGTGTTATTTGAAATCATATTTTAAAATTGAAACTGAAATCTCATGAGCTACAGAATTTTCTTCTGTAAGTATCACTTCCTTTGATTTGTAAAGCCAACCTAAAACCCCTTCCTCTGCATGAGCTGGCGGGTGCAGGAGGCAGGCTTTGCATCATGGTGTGCATTCCTGGGCACAGAGCTCAGCTCTCTGTCTCTTAGCTCAGCAATCGTTACTGTTATTCAGTTTCTGATTGGAAACCATAGTTACAAACTAAGACACTTCTCTACACTGAATTTTTACATCAAAGCTTTTTTATTTACAATAGCTACTAAGAGGTTATCTGTAAAAGTCAGCCATCTCAACACTATTGCATTTAATCTTTGGAACTGGGCTACCCACAGGAAGGGATATCTAATCTTACTTTTTCTTTTCTTTTTCTTTTTCTTTTTAACCCCAGCTCTCCACTCACCTAGCCATATTATGTGATTGAATACCATGAGGTCATTATTATCAGTTTTAATCTGAAACTGTTTTATTTACTTACTTTATTTATTTATTATTGTATTTTATTCCTTAGCTCCACAATATCAGGGATTTCATTCCAGGAGTCCTGTTGAATTCCAGAAGGGCATTTCTGACATGGAATATGGGCCAGATTAATCTTTGACAAAGAGGTTTCCCAAAGGCATAACTCACAAGAAATCAGGTAAGCAAAGCATATATACTGTAACTATTTTTTTTAATTTGCTTAAATGTTTATTTATTTTTGAGAGAGAGAGAGAGAGACAGACAGACAGAACATTTGTGGGGAGGGGCAGAGAGAGAGGAAGACACAGAATCTGAAACAGGCTCCAGGCTCCTAGTTGTCAGCACAGAGCCCAACATGGGGCTGGAACCCATGGGGTCGTGAGACCATGACCTGAGCCAGAGTCGGACACAACCAACTGCGCCTCCCAGGCTCCCCTGCTGTAACTATTTTTATTCTATATAGTATTTTATAAGGTGTTGAGATAGCGAATAACAACAACAAAGAGACACTCTCATTGATCACATCCTTTGCTTGTAAGCAAAGATGGAATTTTTTATTAGATGACATGAACTCAATCCATTTTACGTTCAAACAGTCTTCTCAGTATCCAGTGATACATCACCTAACTTCCAGATAGTTCACTACCTGATGGCTGAATCCATGGGAACACACCCAGATGAGTGGCTTCAGCGCTGTAGACATCAGGAGTTGTGTTTCAATCCTGACTTAAAGCCAACTATGGTTATCAGTGAACTAACTGAGGGTAACTGGTATGCCATAGCTAATTATTTCTAAACAGGATTGTGAATTATATTAAGTCTGAAATGAACTGATCGTCTGCTAAGAATTGCCTGTAGTCAGTTAACTTTATGTTAAACTTCTCCAGAATGATCCAACGTGCATACCTAACTAGGTATGTGTATTTTGTATGTGCACACACAAAAAATCATTTCAGAGTGTGTGCCAGTCATAGATCTCACACGCACAAGTTCCTTACCACATCATAATTCCATTGATAACGCATCACAAATTCACAACATCAGCAGTAGGTAAAAACAGCACAAATCAGGGGTGTTTTTGTTGTTGTTCTTTTATTTAACTTCATAAGAACTGGGTATGTTTACCCATGCTTTTCATTTTCAATTGCCTGAGGAAGAGCTTTCAGTTAGCCTCGTATTCTCAAATGTTTATTTTTCTTCATTTGACAAAAGCATCTCTAACCTTACCATTTTAAACAGTACTGATGTAGATTTTAAGTTTTTACTTAAATTCCAGTTAGTTGGGGCACCTGAGTGGCTGGTCAGTTAGGTGTCCTACTCTCGATTTCAGCTCAGGTCATGTTTTCCCTGTTCATAGGGCTCATGCTTCAACATGGAGCCTGCTTAGGATTCTCTCTCCTTCTCTTTCTGTCCCTCCCCTGCCTTCTCTCTCTCTCAAAAATAAATAAACCTTAAAAAATGAAAAGAAAGAAATCCCAGTCAGTTAGCACATAGTGTAATATTAGTTTCAGGTGTACAATATAGTGATTCAACATTTCCATACAACACATTGTTAAAATTGCTACACTACCCAAAACCATCTACACTGTTAGTGCAATCCCTATCAAAAAACCAACAGCATTTTTAACAGAGCTAGAATGAACAATACTAAAATTTGTATGGAACCATAAAACACCGCAAAGAGGCAAAGCAACCTTGAAAACCAAAAGCAAAAGAAAAGCTGGAGGCATCACAATTCTGAACTTCAAGCTGTATTACAAAGCTGTAATCATCAAGACAGTAGGGTACAGGTACAAAAATAGACACAGAGATCAATGGAATAAAATAGAAAACCCAGAAATGAACCCCCCATTTGTGGTCAATTAATCTTTGGCAAAGTAGGAAAGAATATCCAGTAGGAAAAAGTCTCTTCATCAAATGGTGTTGGGAAAATTGGACAGAAACATACAAAAGAATGAAACCGGATCACTTTCTTACAACATACGCAAAAATAAACTCAAAATGGATTCAAGACATAAATGTGAGACAGGAAATAATCAAAATCCTAGAGTAGAACGCATGCAGTAACCTCTTTGACGTCAACTATAGCGACTTCTTTCTAGATACGTATCCTGAGGGAAGGGAAATAAAAGCAAAAACAAACTACTGGGATCTCATCAAAATAAAAAGCTTTGGCACAATAAAGAAAACAATCAACAAAACTAAAAGGCAACTGATGGAATGGAAGAAGATATTTGCAAATGCTCTATCTGATAAAGGGTCCATATCGAAAATACATTAAGAATTTACAAAACTCAACACCTGAAAAATGAGTAATCCAACTAAAACAGGGGCAGAAGGCATTTTTCCAAAGAAGACATCCAGATGGCCAATAGACACATGAAAAGACTTTTTTTTTTTAAATTCATGATATGACTCCTTTTCAGAGTAGTGGTGCTCATTTGCATCAAAAAGATAAATCCTCTTAAAATCTTAGCCTTTTCCTTTCAGTTCATGGCATATCCTTTCCTTATGTTGTTCATTGCTATTACTGTTGCTTAAAAATGGAGACTTAAATTACAGTCTTTTAAACTAGATAAACTTTGTGTGTTAAATACATAATAGTATTCACCTCCACTAAATAATAGGTTTTTCAATTTCCCTGAAATGTTCATCTTCTAGATCAAACTTTTATAAATTTACTTTTGTTATTTATACAGAATTTACTTACACAGAAAAATACCTAGGTATTAAAAAAAACCAGAAATTTTATGGGAATGTAAGCTGGTGCAGCCACTCTGGAAAACAGTATGGAGGTTACTCAAAAAAACTAAAAATAGAACTACCCTACAACCCAGCAATTGCACTACTAGGCATTTATCCACGGGACACAGGTGTGCTGTTTCGAAGGGATACATGCACCCCCATGTTTATAGCAGCACTATCAACAATAGCCAAAGTATGGAAAGAGCCCCAATGTCCATTGACGGATGAATGGATAAAGAAGATGTGGTATATA
Organism: Acinonyx jubatus; assembly: GCF_027475565.1. Classification (NCBI taxonomy): domain Eukaryota; kingdom Metazoa; phylum Chordata; class Mammalia; order Carnivora; family Felidae; genus Acinonyx; species Acinonyx jubatus. Next base: position 8,897,469 of record NC_069382.1, on the reverse strand, counting down.
TATACAATGGAGTATTACTCAACAATCAAAAAGAATGAAATCTTGCCCTTTGCAACTATGTGGATGGAACTGGAGGGTATTATGCTAAGTGAAATTAGTCAGAGAAAGACAAAAATCATATGTTTTCACTCATATGAGGACTTTAAGAGACAAAACAGATGAACATAAGGGAAAGGAAACAAAAAGAATTTAAAAACAGGGAGGGGGACAAAACAGAAGAGACTCATAAATATGAGGAACAAACTGAGGGTTATGAGAGGGGTTGTGGGAGGGGGGATGGGCTAAATAGGTAAGGGGCACTAAGGAATCTACTCCTGAAATCATTGTTGCACTATATGCTAACTAATTTGGATGTAAATTTAAAATAATAAAAAATAAAACAAGTTAAAAAAAGACAGAACTTTTGTAAACACTATTACAAATGGAAATTGACACTTCTGTGACACAAGGAGGCAACAAGAGGAAGTCATAAAATGGTCAGCTCAAGAGCAGCCAGTGACCAGCCCTGCACAATTATGACGGTAGGGGGATGGGGGCACTGAGTTTGTAGCTCTTCCAATTTCCCAGATAAGCCTGGGAATTCAAATTTTGACCTTATGTCTCATGACTTTTTAGTGTTGACTCAAAATTTTTTGAATTTCTGTGAGGGAAACACGCATGATTAAACATGGATCTGACTCTCTGGACCTCCGTCTCTGACCTCTAAGCTTCTGAAATCAACCACCACCTTTCCATAAAAGACAGAACGGAGATTCTGAAAACTGACGTTATCTGCCCACACTGGGAGAGGTAACAAACCTTAAAATCTGATACCGGAAGATACGAAATATACCCTATCTAAACTGCCTACGTAAAAACTCCACCGTGATTAAATTTTGAATCAACCTGCCAATCATGATTAAAGAACAACAAAGGTGGATACTCTACCAAAATAACATAGATCATCATCTGTCTTGGATTATTTCAAAATCACCCTGACTATAGGTTTAGACCCGATAATTTCTGAATGTTTGTGTTGTAGAAGGATAAAGGCAGAACTTTCAATTACATTGTAAACCAAGCGTCCTATAGATAAGTACATGTCAAAAGGTACAATTCCTCCATGATTTCAGATGGACATTAACAACAAATGTAGGCCAAAAATTCTGCATGACTAAATTGTCCTAACTGGCTCTTTGGACAGCGTCACACGCTGTTCAACCCTAGCCACGTAACTACACCCTCTGGCAATTAAATAGCAAGGCCAAAAGAAGGTCATTAAAACATTAAATGAACTTGATAAACATTCAGTATAGCCAGCGCCAGCTGGAAAATACAGTTCTCGTGATTTTGCCAAACAGACTTTGGTGAGTATATGAAAAGATTATATAAAGACATTTCCTCCCTCTCAGCAATACTGTCTCAAAATTATGTTACTTTTTTAGGCTTGAGTAAATAAAATTGTGTTTTGACATAAATCTTGTTAACTACATGCTCAAAGACAGTCAACAACTACTGGACATCTTTAGGTTAATTAGCTTAAAAGTTTTAAATGCTAAATACCTAACTTACAGCACTACAGTACTGTCTTTTCCTCAGCACAGAAAATAAGGTTAAAATGTTCTCAATAAGATTAAGCATTTAAACACTTTTTTAAAATTGCCTCATGTCATTAATTGACACTCAACATTTTTCTGCAAATCCTTCCTGAAATTGTAACTTAGAAGAAGAGAAGCAAATTTTAGCATTATTCTTTCTTCCTAAATATACTACATTAACCTTTGCCTTATAATTTGTTTGGCATAAAAGGAAGCCCTATAGCCTACAAAACTCAGACTTATTGCAGCTTCTTCTGAATTCACAGACATTTTTTCCAAGCATAAAATGCTCTTTAAATCAATATGCACAATGGGGACACCTCGGGGGCTCAGTCAGTAGAGTGTTCGACTCTTGATTTCGGCTCAGGTCATGATCCCATGGTTCATGGGATCAAGCCCCATGTTGGGCTCTGTACTAACAGCACAAAGCCTGCTTGGGATTCTCTCTCCTTCTCTCTCTGCCCCTCCCCTACTCATGGTCGCCCCTCTCTCTCTCTCAAAATAAATAAACATTAAAAAGTAAAGAAATCGATATGCACAATGAACGTGTAGGTGAACATTACCAGAAATGAAAGGAAGCATTACGGGCTACAATCAACTCCTCTTCCTTCCTCAACTGCGCAAAAAGTGAGGCAGAGATGTCAAATTTCCAAATTTGCCTTTGCCTTTGGAAAACTTCTTACCCTAGATAGACTTCAGCACCGATGTTTCTGACGTTTGCTCACCAATGACAATTAGATCAGATGACAAAGCTCTGTGAAGTGAATGACCTGGCTACTAGTCAACATTTTTTTCTGAGCTCCCCATTCACAGCACCTTCTGTTCTGCAGAGTATTCTGGGGCTGAATCCCTGGCTGACGTGTTCATTCAACGAATACTTCCTGAGTATCTAAGCACGCGCAGATGCGATTTTAGTGACTCTGTGTATGGCCACAAGAGAGGCCAAATCCCTGTCCTCGTGGGCTAACATTCTTATGGCGGAAAGACAAACAAGAGAAAAGGAAAATACATAAAAATCACACAGCCATAACTGTGGCATACAAAAATCCAACTGGGTAAAGGTCTTGAGTGGGCTACCCTTCATTTCTGAAAATAACTGGCTAAAATTTTCCTTTTCTGAGCATGAGATCATGAGCCCTTATGCAGAGTATAAATATTTACATTTCTGCACTTTCTTGACTCTATCTCAGCAATTGGTCCTAAACTGATGGTATCATATAGAAAGATGAAGCGGAACTGTTGTGAATAAAAAGAGTGGTGTTTCTGACTTTAGAGTCCAGACAGCAGTATGCTTCAATTTACATTGCATGCATGGCAGAAAGGGGCGACTCGTGCCCTGGGATCATCTTTCTACATGGGCTTCATCCTGATAAAATATTCATTCATCGGGTGCTTGGGAGGCTCAGTTGGTTAACCGTCCGACTTGGGCTCAGGTCATAATCTTGCGGTTCGTGGGTTCGAGCCCCACATCAACGCTCTGCTGACAGCTCGGAGCCCGGAACCTGCTTCAGATCCTGTGTCTCCCTTTCTCTCTCTGCCCCTCTCCCACTCACGCTCTCTCTCTCTCTCTCTCTCTCTCTCTCTCAAGAACAAACATTAAACAAAAATTGTTTTAAGAAAATTAAAAAAAAAAAAAAACATTAGTTTGCATTTAGTGTACATGCTGCGGCTGGGAGGAGTTGTCACCTGATTCTTCTGCCATGAAGTCGTCAATTATTCTACCCGTGGTTCAAAAGGCTAAGGTTCCGTAAAAGGCCTTTCTGAAGCTCCGGGTGAGATGTGAAGCCCTTGTCTATTAGTCAAGTGGAAAGAATCCTCTGGAGTGAAATTATCCTCATCCTCACTATTCAACGACCAGACAAACATGATTTTTCAGCTGAATAGTGCAGCTGGGCTCTTTAGAAAATATTAACACATAAAGCGAGTGGAAGATTCAACAATTTATCTCGTGAAATCTGGCACATAAAATGCTTAATCTGATACACAGGCAACACAAGTAAAAACAACTACTTTGATAATATATATGTAACATCACTAGAATTCCTAAATACCTGTATTTAGTTTAGATTTGGATTATAAGTGAATTGACTCTGAACACTATACAACTATGAGATGATAATTTCATTTTTTTTTTTTCAATCTGAGAAAGAGGAAGCAGGGGAGGGGCAGAGGGAGAGACAGAGTCTTAATCAGGCTTCATGTTTAACACAGAGCCAGACACAGGGCTCTATTCCACGACCCTGGGAACATGATCTCAGCCAAAATAAAGAGTCAGATGCTCAACTAACTGAGCAGCCCAGGCGTCCCTATTATTTCCCTTTTTCTTCATGATGTGGTCTAAGCTCAGGTTAATCATTTTGTAGCACTTCTAAAAATTGTGTGGCAAAGGCAAAAGATACAAATCTGTCATTTCACTGGAAAAAAACCTACTTTCTTTCTGACAATTAAAGGCATGAGAAATTTTTTAGCTGGCATATTTCTAGAAAAAAGTCATATTTACCCAACAATGAAAAGAAAAGCTGTAAGGCAGCCAAGCCAGAATTTAAAAAGATTTAAAAGACCCGAGGATAGCCGAATGCAGTCCACCTAAGGACAGAATAAATCTTAATATATGATGCATGTGTGTGTGCGTGCATGTAAAACAGGTGAATTGGTTAATAACTCCTCCTGAAGGCAAAAGGAGGTGATATAAACCAAGGATGTTTTTTATTAATGAAGTAGATCATCAGATTGTATAAATGTAGTAAGCAGGGATGTAAAAGATTAATTAGCTCATTATTTTAGATAAATTCTCAGGAAAGAATAGACATAGGTTATCTTTAACACCTTTATCTTGAAGATTTGTAGCTCTTTTAATTGAAAGAGATTTGATATTTACGAGAAAAGGGGCAGGTGGAAAAGAAAGCAAGAGGAAAGCTAGTGAACACTAAATACATTTTGCGAAAACATATAAATTTTGTTATATATCTTTAACATGTTGATGACTCACAATGCTTTGACCTTTCCTCCAAATTCAAACCAGGGGAGAACCTATCATGTTTTGTTTACTTTATTGTGGTTCAAGCTAAATACAATCTCATTAGTAGTAACTAGGAAACCACTACACTACAACTATAGCTAAATATGCCCAGACAGTAAAGATTACACTGGTTAAACACCTGATGGATGAAATCTATAACATCAGGGAAGTTATTCATGGGCAAGGTATTATGAGGGGCAAGAGATGGGAGCAAAAATAAAAACCTTTAGAAAATCTGGAGCAGCATTGCTTTCCTTCCTTCCTTCCTTCCTTCCTTCCTTCCTTCCTTCCTTCCTTCCTTCCTCTTGTCTCTCTCTCTCTTTTTTTTTTTTGAACAGACTCAAGAGTCTAGTAATTACATCAGAGGGCAGACCTACAAAAATGAGCATTTTCATAACCAAGTCTGTAAGAAACCAAGAGAACAATTTTATGCCAACCCTGAGGGAACCAATATGTCAATCAGACAAAATGGTTTAGTCTCATTTTGCAGGGACCTAAATTGATGTTGTTCTTACTATGAGCCCTAGGAGGACCAATGGTCAGTTCTGTGGCCAGAAGACCTTTCCAAATACCCTCATTGACTCTTATCCACCTCAAAATAAAATGGAGCAGTGTTTTGTTGACTGATTCACTCATTCACGTTGCTAATAAAGATTAATCAACAAGAGATTAACCTGGCCAAACACATACTATGGCTATGTAAAACAAACGCCAAAGAGAATAGAAAAGCTCTAGCTATTCAGAATCAACTCTTGACAAGAAAGATAGGCAAATAAATAAAGTATCTGAATGCAAGGAGTTAGACTCATAGTATAGATATAAAATGCTATAGAAACGCCAGTTTGAATGTCTGATTCTGTTATTTTAGTTGTTTTATGTTAGATAAGAGTGCATTGTCCCAGGAACATGTATCGAGACCCATTATTTCCAACAATTCCTACTTGTGAGGCCCATACTTTCGGCCAAGTGTTAGTACAACAATCTAGCAAAAGCTGAGGCAGTATAAACAGAAAGAAGGAAGGGATAGAGACAGAGGAGGAGGGAGCGGGGGAGATAATCAAGTGAGTAAAGGGAATAGTTCCTTGTTCAATGGTCTTCTTAAAATAATGATTACCTGCCTGGGGTCCACTAGGGATGAAAAATCATCTTGCTACCAAAACCTGTTTTGTAGACTCATGGACGAGATCAGCACTCACAGTTTACTTTCTTCTAGAAATTAATGACAGCAAGAAAATGAATGAAAACATTTCAAAAGTAAAAAGTCTCTTGAGTTGATTAAAGCAATTAATGTTGAGGAAGTCATTAACTAACAGGCTAGGGAAAAAGCAAGTTGACCCGCCTAGAACCTTCAGGCATTCTATACACACAGGTACAGAGTCTTGGAAATATCGGCAAAACAGTACATTTCTGTGTTGATACAAGCGTGATAAGAGGCAGAGTTAAAGAGTTACATAGTTTTCAGTAAATTTGATGAAGAAAGAAAAGCAATCTAGAAAATTCTACATCATGGCTTTTTTTCAAATGAATTACATTCATTTTCACCTAATCAACTTTACTGTAGAGATTTCAATAGTACCTCTGCACTGGTATCTGTAGCTCGTACTAAGTGGACTCTAAATATTATCCCATAGCAGAAAGAAAAAGCAACCTAACTTGTGTTTAGGATCAGTTCAGATCTCAGTTCCTGTTTATTTTCACTTTGCTTTCCACATGCAAATGCTTTGAGCAAATATTTACTTTTTTGAGTTAATTTTATCGTGATTCAACTCTACCTTAATTTCCATGCTCTGAGCATTATATATTATACAGTAAATCAGGTAGCTGTTCAAGTTTACAACCTCTGGAATCTGAATGTGACTTTTAGCGATTCATTTCTACTGTCGTATGGTCCCCTCTAAATTCAATTTACCGTCTTTTATGAAGTTTCTTCAGGTAGCTTAAAGATCCAATTGATTTCCCTTTTGAGAATGTGACTCCACAGTTTGGAAGTATTAGAAGTATTCAGGTCAGCTTGGTAACAATACAGGCCTTAGCAGTATCATATACCCAGCAAAATTTAGAACTTGCATAAAACTTTTACATTCTTGGTTTTATTTCTCCTGCAATGTTTTTACCCCTCCTCCAATGCTTGCAATAAACTTTTATGTTAGAAAAGAAGAAAATATAGGAACTAGAAGCCAGTACCATATATTTTTAAGAGGTAGCCTTTTATAAGAAGATAAGGATTTGTCACACCATGGCAATTTGATCAAATTCCATAATAAACACAATTAGCAGGTCTGCTGTTCCCAGTTAGCAAGGTTAGTAATGAAGCTTGATGCTCAGCTGTAAGAATAAAATATTTTAAGTGGAACATTGAAAAATGCCTATAAACTATTAATTGTCCTCATGATTTTCAATCCTCAAAACTTTACAAAGAAAGGTATTTCAGTTCTGTTAGTAGACTTATTATCCAGAAACCACAGAATTTCAAAACATATAGTAAGACTGATTTGAGTTTGACTCTTTGCTTCATATACTATTCAGGTTACCAAGGATAATTAACGTGATGGCTTCTGAATAGGTTCATCACAAACAAGAGATGCATATCCTCTTGACAAAAATAGCCTAAGACTAAATAAAAGACATCTTAACCTTGAAATCCTTAACACTGGAACAGAAGTACTGTGTAGGGTATCTTGTACATTGTTTTCCTATATTGAGAGAATTTATTTTGTGATAAACTGATCAACCCATTTTCCAAAGATGTGTGTTTTGAATTTCACTTCAGTAATCACCTTATCTTGATGAAGCAAAATAAAATCTGGTAACACGCAAAGAGAATCCTGGAATGCAGTTTTCTTTTTTTCCCCTATGCTCAGGGTAAAGGGAGAGTGCATCTAACTCCAAGAAGAAAAGTAAGTGGAATCTCGAGGGAATGCATTTTATTGATTATAGCAAAGCAAGGGGAGCAAGTTCAATGGGCACGTACTACTTCGTCTTGACAGAGATGCAGCTTCGCTGAGAAGAAAATGAGTATGAGGTAATGCCATCATAAATAATTGCTTAAATCATCTCGGCACTCTGGAAGCAGAAATTTTGTAAAAGGAGAAAGCCCTGTAAATGTAAAAGCATGGTAAAGGCAAGCTCTTAAGGTAATTGAGGATTTTTCAATGGACAGAAGCTTCATACAATACACAGCTTTAAATCTAAGTATGGAGTTCCCTCTAGTAACTGCAAATCAAAGCTTTTACAGTTTTTACTACTAGCTTTAGCTACTACAAACAAAATTCAGGGGCTAATGGAATGTACACAATTAAATAGGCTTCCATTCAATGTTGTATAGTGACACAAGGAGGAGGGGGTGTTTGTTACAAATAGCCCCGAAGCTCTTAAATGTATTTCTCGTCTAAATGTTGAAATCAATATTGACCTGTTTATTTAAAAAAGAAAGACCCAACAATGGATTTAATGAAGACCATTATGACGTACCCATATAATTTCCAGGATTTATTCTTGCCCCTTTTGGGAAAGCCTAATATTGAAGAAGGAGTGGACAACGTTGTCCATTTTTCCAAAAGTACTTCCTAATTTCAACGTATAAAGGTTCTGCTATGGTCAAATCTAAGTCAACATTTACGAAGATTTTACTTCTTTTTATCTAGGATGTTAACAAAATTACGTAATAGATGATAGTAAAAGGCGGGTACCCGGCTAAGTGACTTACACCTATCATTTCATTTCGTCTTCATGAGAAAAACTTGATGGGAAATCATCTCATTTTGCAGTTGTGGATAGCACAGTGAGGGTAAGTGATGGACATGAGCTCCTACAGCCAGTAAACCAGAGGCCAGTCCTTAACAAGGGACACAGCATGGTAGCAGCCTCAGAACGTGGGCCCTGGAAACACACCCCAGAATAGGGATCATTTCTGCCACTTGCCACCTTTGTCTTCTGTCAAACTGGTTCAAGCTGCCTCGGTTCCCTCTTCAGTAAACTAGGGTGATGGCTTCAAAGGCTTGTAATATTAAACGTGCTAATATCATTAAAACACTACAAAAGTTTTGGAAAATAAAAGAGGTGTCTGTGACTTTTCAAAACAGGATACTCTCCTGTATTTTACAACACTGCCCCTTTGCTACCATCCCAGAGTGGTTTGTTTCATTAGACCGTATCGTGAACTAAACCATATAGGAGGCAATATGGAAAACTGTATGTTGCACAGGGTTGGTAGGTTTTGGTCAAACAGAACTCATTTAAGAAACAGGCAATAGAACTCATGAAAATCATGTAAAAGGAAGATTTTAATGTATTCCTGACAAACCATCAGTTACAAAGAACTGTTCATTTTCCACCAAATATTGTTTTTAACCAAATATGCAATGCTACTTCAGAATGCACTTTACAAACTGTGTTCATACCTATAAAATTGTCATGAGAATTTTAAGTAGGTTATTTTTTCAAAGTAATTCTCATTTAAAATTCAATTTCCTATAAAAATTATTATTTCATCAAAGATACAAACACTAGTTCTTATTCACTCCACTTATCTACCAAATGTTGTATCATAAATTAATGTTAACCTACATTTATGTGTCTTACTTGCAAATACGACCTTATCCTTAAAAAAAACATCCTAGAAGACACCTGAGAATTATTCTACTCAAAACATACAGAAGTAAAATAAAATTGTTAGATGCAATCATTTTGTCTACGAAAAAAACCTTATTTTTTAATCTGCAAGAAAAAAAATGCCAAAAAAATTAAATTTTTTTGTTTATACAGCAATGTGTTCCGCTGTATTATGTGGTAAGTTCTTCACTGTACAATATACAAAGGTGTGCAGTATAATGCAAGAACATGTCTTTACAGTGTAGAAAGACTAAGATATAAAGACTAAGAGGTAAGGCCTTATGACATAGAAAGACTAAAGCTTAGATCTTATTTTAATTCTCCAGTATAATAAAGAGACTTGTGGTAATCTAATTTGGTGTTTTTCAATTTCCTTTGCCCATAGGTCTAAATTCTATTAAATGGCTAGTATTAGGCAATCCCCTTTCACATTTAATCATACATTGGCAAAGGAAGCAGTGCATCCTGTAAATATTTAAGAACATGAAATGAGAATGAACTTCTTACTTAATAGTATCTCTACCAAGTAATAAAAGTATGATACATTGATAAATATAATGTACTAAGCAGATTAAAGATATATTTCATTTTATTCAACAGATGCCTAAAAAGTTGTCTATTAATCACTTTTTTTTTTAACTGAACCATGATTTAAATAAAATTGAATATGTAGAAAGATCTGTGCCCTTCCTTCCCTTTCTCCTGTTGACTGGGACCACACCTGACCACATAGGGGTTTGGGGAGGACTCAGTGGTGTGTCTGTAACTGGGGAGAGTGTCAAAACTTGCAGATAGAGAGACCATGAGTCCAACTGGTTGCTTAGATGGGGACCTGATAACTGACTGGCAAAATGTCACTTTATCACTGAGAGCAGGAACTATTGTGCCCCTACCTCTCACAGGATTTCAGCCAGTTGATAAATCCCATTACCAGAACCAGAGAATAAGAAGTGTGAGAAAATGAACAGACTTCAATAGTCATAATGGCCGAGACAAGAATAAGCAAAAACACTCAGGGAAGGCAGAATCTAAATAAAAAAAAAAGTTTGAAAAAAACCAGGAAAAATTTGAACACCACTGCAATAATATGGAGAGACCTGACACAGACTTACATCTAGATTTCAAAGGATAGGATTTAGCAACTCAATCCTTGCAAGGTACCAAAAGAAAAAAGGTACAAGAAAACAAACTACTAAAGAGAAAACAAGTCAAACCAACCATGGCATCTGCAAACGTAGCACAAGATGTTAGAACAATATAGTCTCTGTAGACTGCAGAGTGATCAGGATGCTAGGTTATGAGTTTCAAGTCAAAATATCCTTGTTATCACAGTGAAAATGGATACTTTTGGAAACGCAATGATGGTGACAATTTTTCACCTATCTACCTAATGTAAGGACAATATTCAAAAAATAATTCTAAATGAGCAACCAAAGCAGCACTCATGGCAGAGTATACAAGACAATGAAAAGATAGTAATGAGGAGGAAGTCACTAAGCCTGTGACGTGTATGTACATATACAATGACACTGCCTAGGGACATCTCGGTTGCTCACTCAGTTGACCATCCAACTCTTGATTTCAGCTCAGGTTATGATCTTACAGTTGGTTGGATGGAGCTCTGAACTCTGCACTGTCAGTATACTACTTTCTTGGGATTCTGTCTCTGTCCCTCCCTGACTCATGCTTTCTCTCTCTATCAAAATAAGTAAGTACAAAAATTAAAAGAAAGAAAAGAGGCATCTGGGCAGGTCAAGTCAGTTGAGCTCGGGTCTGACTTCCGCTTGGGTCATTATCTGTCAGTTCATGAGTTTGAGTCCTGCTGGAGGCTCCCGGCTATCAGCTCAGAGCCTGCTCTGAATTCTCTGTACCCCCCCCCCTTTCTCTGCCCCTCCCCAGCTCGTGCACTCATGCACTCTTAAAAATAAATAAACGTTAAAAATATTTTTTAAGAAAGAATAACACTGAATAGCTTCAATATTACATGTGGATTTTTGAAGAAATATACTGCCAAGGGGAAAGACACAGTAACAGCAGAATAAAAAGTAACAGCCATGTCAGGAAAAGCTAGATGCTTAAGTGGGCTGTGAGATTACAAACGTCCTATTTAAGATGTCCCTCTTACTGGAGGAAACAGAGAAAGTAGGTAAATATAAAAGCGTTCAGTGTGTCCTGTTTTATTAAGGAAGATAGAAAGAGAAGAAGTAGAGAATTTGAGAATTTCATAAGACAACAGAGTAATATATGGTAGGTTACAATTACTGTGAAAGAGGAGTTAGTTCTCGTGGAATGAAAGATGCTTAAAAAATTCCAAATTGAAAAGACAACTCGATTATGCCTGCAAAAATAAATGAGGAAAAATGAAATCGAATACAATAAATATTAAACGAACATATGATGGAAAAATCAGACGCAACTATTGTCATACTACATGAAAACTGACTCAATTATTCCCTTACAACAACAAAAAATTTTGCAAAGAAACGCATGTGGAAACATTAATTCAAAGAATTCTACAATGTTTTCTTTGAGCTAAATACAAAAACAAAACAAATCAAGAGGAGAAATGTTATCATGGTGGGATTTAATAATAAAACCACTAAGTAGAAAGAGTGCTCTTAAATTAACCTTCGGATTAACAAAGAGAGAATTAGAGACAAAGGAAATTTTCCATTTTAGGAATCTTCATTATAAAAATAGAGTGATAAAATTCACAAGTTATGAAAGAGGATGAATAAATATCCTCTATACATCAATACATCAAATAATAATAATAATAATAATAGTAATAATATTAAAAGATAATTTTGAAAACATATTGACAAAATAAAAATGATCCTGGGAAATATCAATAGAAAATTTTCAAAATTATGTAGTCCAGAGCAAAAAGCTTCAGTAAGATCGTCAAGAATCTGAGTAATACAACCAGCACAATTTTTCAAAAGAGGCATCCTTCAAACTGAGAATGCATTTACATATCCGCGAAACTAAGAAAAATTAATCATGCGTGTACACAAGTTCTGATATAATTTAAATAGATATTAATGAAAACAATAAAAAAAGATTACTTACATGTTTAATCTAAATGGAATTTAAGTTCATACAGCTACAAGTAATCTTTGGATTGAAACCAATGGATGAGAGTGAAGTCCTCCTTTAAAAGGAACACTGGTTCTAAAATACTTTATTGTAGAAGAAAAAGCTATAAAGTAGAGTAATTTATTAACCATTGTTAAGAAACTGGGAAGTGCATAGCAAAATAAAGGCTTAAAATAAGGTAAATTATAATAAAAAATTTTAGTACCAAACAAAGTGGAAGGCAGACAAGAATTTATAAATAAAAGCAAAGGCATTTTAAAAAATTTAGTGTGCATGAGAGACAAGAAGACAGAGACAGGAGGTATGGAGAAAGTAGCTTTGGGAAGACTCATTAAAGAAAAAGAAAGACTGTGAAAATAGATGAGTTCAGAAAACAGTGCCCCCAATAGACAGAAGAGGAGTTCAAATTCCACAGTGGTAGAATGTGGGACAAAGGCAGGGCTGTGAAGAAAAAGGTTAAAGTATTTAGCTAAAATTTTTAATTAATGGCTAAAAGCCAAGTGTAGGCTGTTACAACAATTAGAACCCTTAAGCACCACAGCCATAGCAGAGTTTACGCCCACTCACAGATTTGTCGTCAGAGACCATCAATCTGCACTCACTCCTGAGAAACAGAAGCAGGTCAAGAAATTGGGAAAAATCAAACCAAACCAACCCCAAAACTGGGACAAATCAGGAGAGAAATAGACCTGTTCATAACCAAGTTTGGGAGAAACTTTTTTCCTATTTCTTTCACACAAAAAGAAATCAGTATGTATATAGATGTCTTAAAAAACAAGTTAACAACCTCGATATAATTTGGCCTAATTGATATTATCTCCTAAATGTGCATCTGTGTATCTTATGACCCTACAATTCCACTCAGCAGAAATGGAAATGAATGTGCCTGATTGCAACCAGACACATGCAAGATTTTTATACAACAGTGAAGTATTCCAAAAGTAAAACTCTCTCAAAATGTTATCAGTGGAATGGGTAATTAAATTGTGGTACATTCATATCCTACAACCATGAAAATTTTTGAAGATGTGCTATGCTCAAGAACATGGATGAATATTCTAAACACTATTAAGTAACTATGCCAGACACAAAAGAATAATTACGGTATGATTCTATTTATACCAAGTTTGTTAAATAGACAAAACAAAACTGTCATAATTAGGAATGTATGCTTTAGTCATAAAAGTATGGACAAAAGCAAGGAAATGATTACCATGAAACTCAGGATACCAGAAGGGTGTAATTATCAGGAAGAATCCAGTAGTTTCTGGGTGTTAACAATGTCCTAGGGGCATCTGGGTGGCTCAGTCGGTTGAGCGTCCAACTTCAGCTCAGGTCATGATCTCACGGTCCATGAGTTCGAGCTCCGCATCGGGTTCTGTGCTGACAGCTCAGAGCCTGGAGCCTGTTTCAGATTCTGTGTCTCCCTCTCTCTCTGCCCCTCCCCTATTCATGCTCTGTCTCTCTCTCTCAAAAATAAACATTAAAAAAAAAAAAACCAATGTCCTAGGTCTTAACCTTGATTACACAGGTTTTAGTGTGTGCTAAATCACTTAACAATGTATTGTGTTTTATTCACTCATTTGTATATGTTTGAGGGGCTGAGAATGTTAAAACACTTAAGAAGACAGATTGGTGTCCAAATATGGCAAGCTATTATTAATTGTTACAGCAGGGAGATGGGTAGATAGGGATTTGTTATATTATTCACGACTTCTGTGTTTGAAAGTTCCAGTAGAGTTGAAATTGCATTTAGAATGTAAGATATACACAATTCTATTCTCTTTTGTTTTGTTTAGTTTTTTTGTTTCAAATTAATGATCATAATTGATCAAGAGCTATTGTCTCACCTCTAGTAGTATCTTAATTGTCAGACTGGTCAAGGAAGTTATTAAAGGGAAGCAATGAAATCAAAATATAGATTTGCACAACAAAAGGGTCAAAAAATATATAATAACCAAATGAGCTTGTGCCCTGGTGGTATCTTTCTCTAGAGCCTTGAAATACAGATTATAATTAGTTTCTAAATCTTGAAGGACTTTTCTTAGTAACTGGACCATTTAACATTCAAATACCAATTCCCTTAATAGTTTGGGATTTAAAATTAACATCTGGATTATATTGGTCCAGAGACTACCATTGAACACACAACTACAGGGTTCTAAGACATGAACATTGGAAATTATAGAAGTACAAACACTAATTCCCATTACCAAGAGAAAGAAATCTGGCTAGATTTTCAGAAAACAACTTTTACACAAACCATTAAGAAATTCCTCCATTGTTTTCACTTTTAAGAAATATACTTCCAATATAACATTTAAATATTTCTATATGCAAATATGGCATTTTAGCTGTTCAATCCTAGGACTTCTCAACTTCATCGTAAATAGAATTTAGAAATCTCCCTAAGGTAACTCAGCAATGTGTAGTGTCCGTTTTAACGTTTCTTCTATAAAACATAATTTGGGTCTCCCCCTGATGTTCTCTAGGTGTTTTAACTACCTTATGCACAATGTTCTTTCTCTCTCTTCAACAACTTATCCCCAGGTCACCAACCTCTGTGTCATGTTTTCTAACAACGCTAGCTGTACCTGGCAAGACATTTTTGGGAGTCCTACATTTAGTAAATCTCCTATTTTTGAAATAATCAACTCATGTCTCTTAAATATCTGCCTAAATGGCCCAATTATCTCCATGTGTACGGGTATATAAGCCAATGGAATGTCTTAAAGTGGTCAAATCAGTGATCCTTCTATAAATGCAAAAAATCTAGGTGGGTTTGTTTCATGTGTATTTTTTTAGGGGAAAGGTTTACAGTTTCATTAGTTTTTAAAACATTTCTGTAATCACAAAAGTATTTTAAAATATACATATAAATGGACCAGAGCTAAATTATCTGAATTAATCTAGTATGGCATTTTCATAAAATATGTCATTTAGAGGTCCAAGATTTTCTTCCCATAATCTAAATGGGAAAAATAAAACTAAATGGAAAAAGTCTCAAAATATTGTAGTCTTTTCATATTGTGCAGAAGAGAAGAACAAACATTATAAGAGAGAATCATGATCAATTACTTTTAAGTAGATGTATGAACCACAGCCAGATAATAGTCACAGAAAAAGACAGAAAACTCAAAAGTTAAGGGAAAACATTCTGATTAAAAAGTATTCATATAAATAAAGAGCGTAATTGTGTGCTGTAAACTGTAACATGTTCACCAAGTATATCAAGAGTCTCATTGCCTAACCTACAAAGGAAATGAGGAAAATACAAAAATATCTTGAAATTAAATGTAGACAAAAAAATATTAAAATAAGGTGAAAAACCAAGCTCTTATTACATTGAATCTTGCAAAATACCATCAGATAACAGTCTCACCCAAAGGTTTGGAAAAAAAATCAGGGGGAGGTTATATATTCTTGTGTTTTAACCATACAGATAGGTTTTAATCATGCAAACACAAGGATGCCTGGGTGGCTCAGTCAGTTAAGCATCCACCTTCAGCAGGTAATGATCTCATGGCCTATGGGTTTGAGCCCCCAGCTGGGCTCTGTGCTGACAGCTCAGAGCCCGGAGTCTGCTTTGGATTCTTTATCTCCCTCTCTCTTTCTCTGCACCACCTCCCCCCCCCCCCCGCCCCCGCCGATACAGTGTGCTCTGTCTCTCTTTTCTCTCAAAATCAATAAACATTATTTTTTTAATTATGCAAACACAATGTCCTTAGCTGTCACACATTTCTCAACATTAAGAAAGTTTCTTGAAATATGTCGTTGATAATGATCATGTTCAATAAAAACAAGTTGCTATTCAACCTTTATACCACTACACCATCGCTAAATATACTGTACAAAGAGAATCAAAATCATGCCCTGTTTTACAGATGCATTAATAAGGTAGCAGTAATTCTGAAAAAGTATTTGAGTAGTCAATAAGGGGGCAGAGATTATCGGCATAAATTGAACATCAATTAAATACACAAAAACATTTTTATTCCTTGCTATCAACTTTAGTTACCATTCCAGGCGAAGAGAATGCATGCAAGCTTCCATTTGTAGCATAAAGCTTGCTATCATTTCCTACTATGGCTCAATTCTCAATCTGAACATTTTTACATTGACTTTTCTCTGCTTCTGAAAGAAATTGTCCTTGTCAATGGCCACTTTAACTAAGTACATTTGTATCATCCAGTTTTCCAAATGGATAACACAGAATCCAGGTAAATCCAGAAAAACCTAACATTTGGTCCTCTTGTATTGCTGGAACAGCAAACAAGTCCTCATATTTCAGTAAATGTGCCAGGGGATTATAATACATCATTAACTGAATACTTTAAAAAAATTATAGATAGTAACCTTTCTGAGAGATCACTGTTGAAATATCAAAATTATGCCTGTCTTCTAATAAGAAAACTCAGTACGTGTAATTATTATTAACCCCATGCAATTTAAGAAAATTGTACACCCCTTTTATTCTAATAGTACTTCGAAATTCAAAAACCCAAATTCAATGTGAAATAGTATTAAAGATAGTTTGACATCATAATTGAGAATAATTTTTCATGGCCTGTCATATTGGCATGATGAAAGGAAAATACCAATTTGAGCACCTAAAATATCTCCTAATCACCAACCGCAGAAAAATTTACTCTATATTTATACATTGTGCCTACCATAGCATGGTACAAAAAAATAATAATAATCCAAAGACCTATCTCTTGAATTCTTGCTGCTTGCTGTCCATGACAGAGGGCATCATACCTGGATGTGAAGCAGGTCTTGCGAGGACACTAGTTTCATTAGTAACTGACCGTGTTGAGTTGTCACAATGAGCAGATGGGGTTAACAGCCCCCCGGAGAAGCTGCACCTGTTTTTGGTATGAGGCTCACAGTTGAAATTTCACTTCTTACCACAGAACTGCCTGAGATCTGCACTCTCTACTTTTGATAAGTCCCACGGGATCCGGGACCTCGTTGGATTGTCACTACTTCATCCCCAGCAGCCAGCACACCGTCCGGCACATATGGGAGAGATGACCGAGTGGCATCAGAGAGAGACAAGACACGGGGGAGAAACAGAGGAAACAAACATAATAAAGGGAGGAATTCAAATTTCACAATGAATGCTTATAGAAGGTAACACTGATGGGTTTTTGTTTTTTAAAGTAAAACAAACTCATTTCTGTTAGTTTCATGAAACTCTCTCTAAAGGTAAACAATTTAATGAATTTAAGGCCTTATACTACGAGGTTATTTAAGTAATAGAATTGTAAACCAATTTTAGTTGTATAATTTTAACTGCATTTAAAATACGTTTTTTCTCCAAAAAATAGTTTTAGAAATGAAATAAATGCATTTTTTTAATCAAATGCCGATCTCCAGACTTTCAGAGATTTCTCTCTCATGTGAGATTATTTCAATTTTTTACAAATTAATCTTTTGGCGTTCAACAGGTAACTCCTTTGTTTTCTCCACCCTTCCAATTCCACACCTTAAAATATTTCTCTATGGTCACATTCCAAACAAGTCCAATATTGCTCAATTAAAGAGGCAGGAAAGGAAAACTAACAAAAACTAGGAGGCGATCAGCTGTGGTGCAGTCTAGCAGGGCCTGGGATACACCTGTCCCCTTCCCGTGGCTTTCCATTAACAATGTTCTGGTTCGGGGAGAATCAGCCTTGCTGGTAACAGGTTAACAGTCACCCACAGAGAAGAATCATCTATTCAGCTGTTAAGTCCCCAACATCGGGTTTCAAGTCAAGTTACTGCCATCTTCCCTAACATCCTCTCTTCCACACCACACCTCAAACAGGGCAGCAGGTGACACTGAGAAAGAGTGTTTTCTTTGTAGGGAGTACCCATCACCTGAGTACTCTCAGGAAGAGTCCAATTACTTGAGCAGCATCCCAAGTACTCCATCGCCACTGTCCTGCACAAAAGAGACTTCCTGAAGTGAGCCTTGTGCAGCAATATAAATACTCTAAGGCGGATTAAGATGAGCAATTTAACACACTCAATCCTTATTAGAAGGGGAATTACCTCTGTGTGCCAATTAATCATCTTACAGTTGGAAGGCATAAGGAAACAAAACCAGTTACTAGCCAGAAGCTTTCTTGAGACAATGGTAATTGTGATAAGGTAAGCACAGTTCGCTTACACCATTTATAATGGCATAAAATATTTCAACTTTCTCATACACTTTCATTTTATTTACATGCTAGCCATTCTGTTATTGCGAATCAATTTGGAGAGGTGAGATTTCTGATTCTCAAAACAAGTTATTTTCCACGAACCCTAGAATCCCTTAGCTAACTATAGCAGAGCTATAAGCCAAGTCCTGATTTTTACTTTTACCCAAGTCTGGTGCCTTTTTTATTATAGGACCTCCACCACCTGTCACCTCTTTGCTTTTTTCATGTAAGGTGGTTATAAAATTTGAAAGTTCCTTAAGCAGATTATGGCTCTAGTTTTCACTCCTGAGATGAAACAATATGTAAGAGAAAGCAGAAACTTCTCCAAAAACCAGGCAATGTGGCCAGCTAAATTAACTTTTGGTCCTCACATGGTATTGAGTCTGTTGAGATCTTTTCTGAACTCTCTTTCCCTCTATTTTTACTGCACCTGGGACTAGAGGTCTTAACTGCGAGTCAATTCTTTCCCTGAAATAAGAAACAACTTTAGCTCTGTGCTGAATAAATATTCTGTTTGATAGAATACCATCATAAATACATTTACATTAAATTACCTAAACTGCCTTAATCTTTTTATTTTTAATCCCCAGACTATGTTTATGAAAAACACTATGGGTACAACAATGCTCAGACTACGCTTGTTATTACTAATATTAAAAACCTTTACCCAGGAATGAAAGTTTACATGCCTCCTGTTTACTAAAGCAGGAAAAAAAAAAAAAACAATAGCATTAAGTATTTCCCATATAAGTAAACTGTCCATTGTTATTACTGATTTCAATGATGGAAAGAAGAGTTATAATTACTTGAAAAAATAGTGCTCTCACAATGTCCATAAAAGGAGTTAATTTTGTAGTTGTGTTTCTAAAATTTTTCTTTTCTTTTTCATTAAAGTTGGTTTCTTAGGAAATACTGCTTTACTTAACTTTTCAATAACCAAAATTATACTACCTAGCATTTTAAAATTTAATCAGAAACTGAAAGTAGATATGAATACTGAGCTTTAAGTATCACAAGATTTGCATATCAACTATTAAATCATTTAAACCAAAGCTAAAATTGATCACTTCAGTGATGTCACCAGGAATAGCAAAATAAGTCTAAAATCCACTAAAGTCCAAAAATCCACTCTCCCTTAAAGCAATGAGAACACTAGAAAAAATATCAAAATCTACTTTATCAAAACTCTGAAAATTAACCAAAGTCTTTCAATAATTGAGGGGTACTTGTTGGATTAAAATAAATGGCTGAACCATTAACATTGAGTTGTTATAATTTTCCCTATTCCCACACACCAGCTCAATGGTAGCCCTGAAAATTAATAGCCCTACAATTACAAGACTAATGCAAACCAGCAGCCGACTGGCCCATGGAGGTGTAAGGGGAGTTGGACAGGGCATGGCTTGGAGCTACCCAGACACCCATCTTCGGAACATTATGATAGTCCGACAGTTCTGGGAAACACCCACCACAGGACTTGCCTTTACTTGACCCGACTCAAAGCTTGCTCATTGCAAACAGTGTTTTCGTAGGGCCATTTGTTAAAAGCAATCAGCAGAACATGTATGAGAAAATGCATGAAAAGAATTGAATAATAATGAACAGAAACTTGGATCTGTGGTAAAGTATCAATTGTACCAACCTATACATAATGAGTCCCAGAAATAAAGGAGAGAGAAGTAGTTACATTTTGAAGTTGACACGATTTGATTAAGTGATTCCCCTAAACTTTCCATAATTGAAGACATGCATTTATCTAACCAAAAAAAAAAAAAAAGTCAAGGAACTTCAAGTACAATAAAGTTAAATATAAATAAATATGTAAGTACATATAATTTTCCTTCTTACCAGATTTAAGATACCGCTGCAGAAAACAGTAATTATTAAACTGTATTTGTGGGCATATAATGTATAAAGATGCAATTTTTGTGATTATAGTAACATAAAGGAGGGGGGGAGTGGAACAATGTAGAGATGAGATCCATAGATTATCTCATGTTAATCTGAACTAGATGACTATAAATTAAGATTTTAACTGTAATCTACAAGGAAACTACTAAGAAAATAACTCAAAATTTTTACTATACAAGTAACAGGCGGGTGGTACCTGAGTAGGTTAAAAGTCCAACTTCAGCTCAGGTCATGATCTCACAGTTCTTGGTTTCAGCCCCATGTCCAGCTCTGTGTTGACAGCTCAGAGCCTGGAGCCTGTTTCAGATTCTGTCTCCCTCTCTATCTGCCCCTCCCCACTCACACCCTGTGTGTCTCTCTCAAAAATAAACAAATATTAAAAAGAAAGAAAGAAAGAAAGAAAGAAAGAAAGAAAGAAAGAAAGAAAGAGGAAAGAAAGAAAGAAAGAAAGAAAGAAAGAAAGAAAGAAAGAAAGAGGAAAGAAAGAAAGAAAGAAAGAAAGAAAGAAAGAAAGAAAGAAAGAAAGAAAGAAAGAAAGAAAGAAAAAGAAAGAAAGAAAGAAAGAGAACGAACGAACAGGGGGATTAAATTGTCCAATGGAAAATATTTAACTCAAACAAAAAGACATAACAGGAAAACAGCAGAATGGGAGGTGTAAGTGCCATTTTATTGGCAGTTACATTAAACACAAATGATTAAGACACTGAAATTAAAATAGAGATATGTGTACAATGTATTCTTAAAATGATTGGACTATTTGCTGTCCACAGCAGACACACTTTAGACCAAGATACAAGCAGATTGAAAATAAAAATAGAAATATATACCATACAAAGTAATACCCTACAAAATAGATTTTAAGACCAAAGTTGTTTCTAGAGGCAAAGAGACACATTTTATATTGATATAAGAAATAGAGAAGTAGTAACAGTTGGACACATCAAAAACCCTTTTCAATAAAGAATAAAACTACACAGGAAATCCATAAAAGTATAGAAAATTTAAACAATACTATAAACCAACTAGGCCTAGCAAACAAGTGCAGCCTACCCAGCCCAGAATCACACAATATATATTTTTCTCAAATGCACATAGAACATTTCCAGTACATCTATATGCTAGGCCATAAAACAAATCTGAATTTTTAAGAATTAAAATCACACTACATACATTCTCTAGCAAAATGGAATGAAATTTAAATTGAAAAACCAAAGAAAACACATAAAATTTATAAATATGTAGAAATATGTAGAATTTTAAATAAGTCAGGAAAGAAATCATAGAAGAAATTGAAAAATACCTTGAAATGAGGGAAATATAAATAATACACCAAACTTTATGACATGTAGCTGAAGCAATCCTTGGAAGGAATTTGTAGCTATAGAAATCTATGTTAAGAAAAATCCCAAATCAATAACCTAGTTTCTACCCTAACAGAAAACAGCAAACAAAATCAGGAACGAGAAGGATATAATAAATATTGCAATGAAAGCAAATAAATAAAGAATAGAAAAACAATGGAAAAAATCAACAAAACTAAAACTGGACTATTTGAATAAAACAAAATTGAAAACACTTTATGTAGATAACAATAAGAAAAAAGACTTGAGTTACCAAAATCAGGAATCAAGGAGAGATCATTATTACCAATGCTACAAACACAAAAAGGATTATCAAAGAATACTGTGAACAACTGCCTGCCAATAAATTAGATTCCTTAAATGAAACAGACAAATGCTAGAAACATAACTGCTTGAAGAGACTCAAGAAGAAATAGCCAATCCAAATAGATCTACATCACATGGCTTCACAGGTGAATTCTACCATTTAAAGGAAAATCAACAACAATTCATTACAAACTATTGTAAAATAATGGTAAAAACTGAAAGCTTTCCCTGTAAGAGCATGAACAAAATCAGGATACCCACCCCTGTCATTTCTTTTTTTATTTTATTTTATTTTATTTTATTTTATTTTATTTTATTTTATTTTATTTTATTTTATTTTATTTTATTTTATTTTATTTTAATTTTTGAAGGAGAGAGAAAGCTCATGTACACAAACAGGAGAGGGGCAGAGAGAGAATCCCAAGCAGGCTCCATGCCACCAGCATGGAGCCCAACTTGGGACCTGATTTCACAAACCATGATTATGACCTGAACAGAAATCCAGAGTCAGATGCTTAACCAACTGAGCCACCCAGGCATCCCACCCTTTCTTTTGTATTCAATATCATATTGAAGGTTGTAGCTAGAATGTGAGGGCGTGAAAAACGGAGTCTATGTTGATTAAAAAAAAGTGTCTCCTTTCATAGATAACATATTCTTTAAATAAATCCAAAGGAATCCACACACAAAATCATTAAAGCAAATGTATGAGTTTATCAAGGTTGTAGCACCTAAGATCAATAAACAAAAATTCACTGTGTTTCTATATCCTAGCAATGAACCCTCAAAAATTTTGTTCTAGAAATTCATTTACAACATCAAAAATACTAAGATACTTAGGATTTAATTAATGAATTAATCCATTAATCCAGTGTTAGTGTAAAGCTTATGTTGTATCATATTTGTTGAATATGTTAATCCATAATTGAGGCTGCATTAACCTCCATCGATCAAAGATAAGTAAGATTTGGTGTGGTAGTTTCAGAGAGTGATAAATGTCTATTAAAGCCTATTAAAACATATCACTATCAGCCAGTACAACAGTATTACACTATACCAGATAATCTAGCACAATTTCTTTGCCCTAGTCTCTGAAAGCGGTAACTTTTCTAACATGATGTTATAAATCGACAGCAATGGTGACAGCAAAATGTCTAGTCTCCCATGTTCTTCTACTATTCAACCCGTCCTGGTGTGCCTGGGTTTTACCTAGTTATAAAACTAAATGTTTCACTTTGTTGGAATCCACACATGTACCAGAAACAAATCGCCTACTCTGTGCCCTAGCTGAATTCTAGACCCACACCATCTGAGAACTTGACACAATGGTTACCTCACCACTTCATTCTGGGATGGCTTGTTAATGAGCAATAGCAAATGGGACATCACTTGCCTCACCTGCTTTTCTGTTTGTTGCCCCTAGGTTTCTTTCTGTAGACACTTGTTATCTCTTCTAACCCCAGTACTATGACCTGTGTTCACCTTGCTTTACATCTTTAATTAGAGCTCTCTGCTTATCTGATTATTGGTCTTCTTTCTCTCCACTGCCCTATTTAAGTACTTCTATGGCCCGCAGCAGCACTGAATTAATTGAATGTTGTTCATTTCACATAAATATCAAATTCCATCAGATTTGTGCTGACCTTTTTGCAGTTAATGTAAAATAAGACTCAAATAACTTGAAATCATGTACGGCGATAGTGAACTCTATACATGTGGTATTGAAGGAAAAATGTATACGGGCTACTCAATTCTAAATGTCTATAGGTAATCTCCAAATCTCTAAAAATGATTTTTTCTCTAATGTTTGTCTTTCTGGATACTCACTACCGATGTCAAAAATAGCATTTGCCCTTCATTTCTATACAATTTCAAAAATGGCATTAATCTGGGGAAATACATCTGCCTTTATAATACAGGTGTGGTTTACCTGTATACATAAGATAGCTTTTCATTCTAAATGAAGCACAAAAACGAATACAAACGATTGTATATTTTCTATTTTTGTAGTTTATGATAATTACAATTTCTACACAAGTTTGCGGTAAAAGTACATGTATTATATCTTTAGGCAAATTATCAGAAATGTAATGGAAACATTTATATCTGTAAAAGCTTACCCTGTTTCTTAGAATGTGATCGTGCGTCATTAGATCCAAGCTGAAAAACGAATATTATTAGGAAGTATTTATTTCTTAAAATTTTTAAGTGTCTTTTTTCTCCCAAGTTGAGACATTCGGAGGAAAATATTTACTACTAGTGTCAGAAAACCTTGTTTTGTTTTTACATTGCAGATTCTTTAAACTTTTCATACTGCAGCTATGTTACATGAAAATTCACTTCAGTGTCTTGCTGCAATGCCCCATGTTTTTGCAACGTGTTCTGCCAAAATTGTACAGACAGGAGAAAATATACAAGTATATGAGTCAAAGTATACACTTCAAAATTGCCCCATTGATAGCAGGGTAGAAAATAACTGGCTATTTTCACATAAATAGCTCATTTTGAACAGATGCAATAAGTATCTTTTGTTTCTCATGGCCGTATTATTATTTATATAGTGAAATAAATTACTGTTCTCAGAAACGTGAAGCAAAAATAAATACATCTTAACCTCCTGTGAGGATTTTGAAATAGCTATATCCAAGTAAATTTGTTACTACATCCCAAGTGTCTGAAGATGAATCCAATCTTTACTACAGATCAGCTTGTTTTTTTTTTTAATCTTGGACAAGTTCATCTCATGAATACACTATGAATAAAAATAATGTCAATTAAATAGCGCTCAGTGCTCAAATGCTCAATACCCGTTCATTAATTTATAATTGCTATTATTAAATCAAAGATAAGTAACATTATTAGATACCCTAAGATTCATGAAAAAGAACATACTGTCTTTACTGTTTAAAGTTTGCAATGCATTATGTTCCTTTAAAGTAATCCTTTACCTGTCAAACTCAGTTTGCTACTTGTCCTCAATAGTATATCCAATAGCAAAGTAGCCTGATAAAATTAATGTAGATAAGCCATTATTTCTGATACTTAAAACATCCTGTCCTTGAATTCAAGCAAAAGCTCACTCTTATCTTTGTAATTTGCGTTCTACTTTTTATATGTTTACTTAGATGTTTTTCCTTACTTTCAAGTCAAACTATCTGAATAAGATTTATTATATTTTCCCCAAATCAATATCCTCCCCAAATCAACTCTTCTCCTCTCCACCTGGACCCCTTTCTTTCTCTTTTGCCACACAAAACTCAATCTATCACAAAGATTTGTCCCTTTCTCTTTTAGACTATGTGTCTGTTTGCTAAACATAGCCAGATCGGTCTTTGATTCAGTCCATTCAGTATTTTTAATTAGTCTAACCCTTTTAAACTGGTAGAATTTTCAGAGGTTTATCATTAACATTATAGTCTTCCCTCAGTGGATTGGTTTTAATTCTTTCATAGGTACAGATGTTTGCTACCACAGAAGTTGGTAGCATTATTTCAATAACGGTAACAGTTTTGCCATATCAGTAAAATCTCTTCCAAAAATAACTTCTGGTGGGTCTTCCCCAGGGGGAAAATAAATGGTACTGTTTATAGTATGAACTACTTTGACATTTCTGAAACAGTGAATGTGTTTTTACTGTTTTCCGATGGAACCATTCACAATACCGCTAATTTTTCATGAGAATACAACTGTGTTCCAGCGGAATCAGCTAGTTCTATTTCTCATGTTTTATCATTTTGATGTTTTCAGACAATTTGGCAAGTTTCATTTTAAGGTGTGCTGAGATGTCATTTGTAAAGCATCATGATTTGGCATTCTATAGCTTGGTCAAGTGCTTTCAAAACTCCAACTACTTTCAAGATTACATGCTCAAGTTTTTGGTAGAAGAAGATTTAAAGCCACATTTATTTGTTCCCTTCAAAGCTCATATTCACAGTCAAGGTAAACCCACTGTGATCATCATAATCTTCTGTAATAGCAGAGTCTTACCACACAACCTTTTCAAGTTCCAAATACAACTTCATCTAGGTACAAAACTATCTGAAAAAAAAGGTACTATCTCTAGCATCAAAACAAGGAACAGTGTTGGAGAGAATAATGTTCAACCAAGGACGATAGGCAGACAGATTAAAATACATATTCTCCAAAGCAATCTCCCCCTTGTTATTTAGGGCACAGTACTGATCAGAGTGGTGGGGGAGATGCCAGCTAGCTCAATACACCATATTTCAGGACTTGATTCAAGAACCTGGAGTTTAAAAATACTTCCGTCTTTTTGTCAAGCATGAACATAGTTATTTTTTCCAGGAACCGTGTGAATACTAAAAACAAAAACAAATCGAACAACAAACTGTCACCATAAAAGAGAAAATCAGAAGATTCCCAGTTTAAAAAAAAAAAAACTACATTTGCTAATTTCATAATTTATGAGAAGATTTGTCTCTATAAGCTTGCACTTAAAAAAATTCTTTGTTTTTTGAGAGAGAGCAAGCGGGGGAGAGGCAGACAGAGAGGGAGACAGAGATTCCCAAGCAAGCTCTACATCAGCCTGGGCTTCAACCCACGAAACCCTAAGATCATGACCTGAGCCAAAACTAAGAATTGGATACTTAAACACCCGAGCCACCCAGGCACCCCTAGGCCTGTACTTTTAAATGGCAAGTAATGCCTGGTACTCTGTAGCAGGCACTGTCTTCATATAGAATAGGCATTCTTTTTTGCTTTTGTTTTTTAAAGAGTCAGTGTGTGACTGGGCGAGGGGCAGAGAGAGGGAGACAGAATCTGAAGCAGGCTCCAGGCTCTGAGCTGTCAGCACAGACCTGGAGGCGGGGCTCGAACTCACCAACCATGAGGTCATGACCTGAGCTAAAGTCTGATGCTTAACCGACTGAGCCATCCAGGTGCTCAGAATTCTTTAGCTATAATGTTCTTACACCATTGCGACCCTTTGTATTTTGAGTTTTCTACTTTGGCCTTTAGAGTCTCTGCAATTTTCTCTTTGTTTTAGGTATACTGCTGTAATTCTGTTGTGAATCATCACATTTGAGTTAATCTTGACCTTCCAGGTAGCATACTGCACAGTTTGTCTTTGTAAAACACGATGGCAAATGCCCATGAGATACTGAAGGCTTACAGCCAACAACCTAATCTCTGAACATGCCTGTGTCTTCAGCTCCCACCAGTTGGTTGCATGCTTAGCTAACCTTGGTTATACTTTCTCTAGGCCACTTTGTTTATGCCAGGTAAAACTGTCTTTGAAATTATGTGATTTACAAAAACCTTCCTTAATCAATCAAATGTATGTTTCTGTGAAAATAACGAATGCTTCCAGAAATCTATGTAGATATGAGACCCCTGTAAAATATTTTTGTTATGAAAATACAGAAATACGACAGGCAGATTGCTTTTTAACTATTGAATTTCGGATTAAACTGTAAAGGAACTAAAACTATAAGCGCAGAAGAAATACGATAAATCCTATGATGCATGTAACAAAAAGCAAGTGCTGCTATATACAGGACTAAGATTCTTCATGTTTATGGAACAGTTTTTCATCTTGATTGTAGCGATAGTTGCAGAAATCTACACATGTGGTGAAATTCCAGAGAACTACGTATTAAAAGGAAAAGTGCGCATAAAAATGGATTAAACTCAAGTAAGACCTCTGAGTTAACAGTATTACACCAACGTCAGCTTCCAGATATTCACAATGCGCTATGGTTACATAAGATACGAGAAAACTCTGCATAATTTTTCCAACTTCATTTAAGTACTAAAACATTAAAAAAAATAAAAGACTATAAAGAAGTAAAAATAGAGAAGACACTGTACACAGTTTCCTTTACAAATATTGACATGAATTTGTGCTTCACTGTAAAGGAACCAAAGTGACACTAAAGATATTCATATGATTTATGCAATAAAATTTAAGTGCCTCTATACAAAGCAACCATAGCCAGCCAAAAGATCTTGAACCCCCATAAAAAAGGTGAATGAATGCATTTTTAATTTTTTCAATGAAAACAAAATGCCTACATTAAGTATAGATCATGCCTAGCATTCTGCTATTAACATTTTTTTCAATATAATTAATTATCAGGTTAGTTAACATACAGTGTATACAGTGTGCTCTTGGCTTCGGAAGTAGATTCCCATGATTCATTGCTTACAAACAGCATCCAGGGCTCATACCAAAAGGTGTCCTCCTCAATGCCCATCACCCATTTCCCCCCCCTCCCCCGCCCTCCATCAACCCTCAGTTTTTTCTCTGTATTTAAAAGTCTCTTATAGTTTGCCTCCCTCTCTGAAACTATTTTTCCCCTTCCCTTCCTTCATGGTCTTCTGTTAAGTTTCTCAAATTCCACCTGTGAGTGAAAACATATGACATCTATCTCTAACTTATTTCACTTATCATAATACCCTCCAGTTCCATCCATGTTGTTGCAAATGTAAGATTTCATTTTTTCTCATTCCTAAGTAGTATTCCATTGTATATATAAGCAACATCTTCTTTATCCATTCATCAAATGATGGACATGTGGCCTCTTTCCATAACTTGGTTATTGTTGATAGTGCTGCTGTAAATATTGTGGTACATATGTCCCTGTGAATCAGCATTCCTGTACCCTTTGGATAAATTCCTAGTAGTCATATTGCTGGTTCGTAGGGTAATTTGATTTTTAATTTTGGGGGGAACCTCCAACTGTTTTCCAGAGTGACTGTACCAGTTTGCATTCCCATCAACAGTGCCAGAGGGCTCCCATTTCTCCACATCATCACCAACATATGTTGTATCCTGAGTTAATTTTAGCTACTCTGACTGGTGTGAGGCAGTATCTCAATGTGCTTTTGATTCATATTTCCCTGATGATGAACAACGTTGAACATCTTTTTATGTGTTGGTTGGTCATCTGGATGTTTTCTTTGGAAAACTGTCTATTCATGTCTTCTGCCCATTTCCTCACTAGATTGTTTGACTTTCAGGTGGTGAATTTGCTAAGTTCTTTACAGATACTGAATACTAACCTGTTATCTGATATGTCTTTTGCAAATATTTTCTCCAATTCCATTGATTGTTGATTGTGTCTCTTGCTGTGCAGAAGATTTTTATCTTGATGAGGTCCCAATAGTTCATTTTTGCTTTTGTTTCCCTTGCCTTTGGAGACATGGCGAGCGAGAAATTGCTGTGGCTGAGGTCAAAGAAGTTGTTGTCTGCTTTCTTCTCTAGGGTTTTGATGGTTTCCTGTCTCACATTTAGGTATTTCATCCATTTTGAGTTTATTTTTGTGTATGGCATAAGAAAGTGGTCCAGTTTCATTCCTCTGCATGTTGCTGTCCAGTTTTCCCAGCACCATTTGCTAAAAAGACTCTTTTTTCCATTGGAAACTCTTTACTGCTTTGTCAAAAATTAGTTGGCCATACATTTGTGGATTCAACTCTGAGTTCTCTATTCTATTCCATTGGTATATGTGTCTGTTTTTGTGCCAATACCATACTGTGTTGATGAT
Organism: Acinonyx jubatus; assembly: GCF_027475565.1. Lineage (NCBI taxonomy): Eukaryota > Metazoa > Chordata > Mammalia > Carnivora > Felidae > Acinonyx > Acinonyx jubatus. Next base: position 8,867,889 of record NC_069382.1, on the reverse strand, counting down.
TACAGCTTTCTAGTACAGGCTAAAGGCTGAGATTGTGATGAGTCCCACTTTGGTTTTCTTTTACAACATTGCTTTGGCTATTCAGTCTTTTGTGGTTCCATACAAATTTTAGGATTGTTTGCTCTAGCTCTGAGAAGAATGTCAGTGAAATTTTGATTGGGATTGCATTGATTGGGGTTGTATACACTGTATGTGTAGAGTGCTTTGGGTAGTGTTGAAATTTTAATAATTGTTCTTCTAATCCATGAGCATGGAATGTTTTTCCATTTTTTGTGTCTTCTTCACTTTTTGTCATAAGTTTTCTATAGTTTTTAGCATACTGATCTTTTACATCATTGTTTAGGTTTATTCCTAGGTATTTTATGGTTCTTGGTGCAATTGTAAATGGGATTGATTCCTTGATTTCTCTTTGTGTTGCTTCATTATTGGTGTATAGAAATGAAAATGATTTGTGTGCATTGATTTCATGTCCTGCAACTTTGCTGAATTCATGTTTCAGTTCTAGCTGCTCTTTGGTGGAGTCTTTCAGGTTTTACATGTAGAGTATCATGTCATCTGCATAAAGTAAAAGTTTGACTTCTTCTTTGCCAGTTTAGATGCCTTTTATTTAATTTTGTTGTCTGATTTCTGAGACTAGGACTTCCAACACTATGTTAAACAACAGTGATGAGAGTGGACATCCCTGTCATGTTCATGATCTCAGGAGGAAAGCTTTCAGTTTTTTCCCATTGAGGATATTAGATTTGGGCTCTTATATATATGGCTTTTATGATGTTAAGGTATGTGCCTTCTATACCGACTTTCTTGAGGGTTTCTATTAAGAAAGGACTTTACATTTTGTGAGATGCTTTTTCTGCATCTACTGACAGGATCATTTGATTCTTATGCTTTCTTCTGTTAATGTGGTGTACCACACTGGTTGATTTGTGAATACTGAACCAGCCCTGCAGCCCTGTAATGAATTCCACTTGGTCAATGGTCAATGGTCAATGATTATTATCATATACCGTTGAATTCGATTTGCTAGTATCTTGTTGAGAATTTTTGCATCCATGTTCATCAGGGATATTGGCCTGTAATTCTCCTTTTTAGTGGTGTCTCTCTCTGGTTTGGAAATCAAGGCAATGCTGGCTTCATAGAATAAGACCATTAGCATTCCTTCTGTTTCTATTTTTTGGATCAGCTTGAGAAGAATAGGTATTAACTCAGCTTTAAACGTCTGGTAGAATTCCCAGGGGAAGCCATTTGGCCCAGGACTCTTATTTTATGGTAGATATTTGATAACTGATTCAATTTCTTCACTGATTATGGGTCTATTCAAATTTTTTTTCTTCCCTTTGAGTTTGGTGGTGTGTACATTTCTAGGAATTTGTTCATTTCTTCCAGGTTTTCCAGTTTGTTGGCATATAATTTTTCATAGTATTCTCTAATAATTGTTTATATTTCTGTGGTGTTGGTTGTGATCTCTCCTCTTTCATTCATTATTTTTATCTATTTGGGTTCTTACTTTCATTGTTGAGAAGTCTGGGTAGGTGTGTATCAATTTTGTTTATTCTCTTAAAAAAACAGCTCTTAGATTCACTGATGTGTTTTACTGTGTTTTTTTTTTTTAAATTCCATATTGTTTATTTCTGCTCTAATCTTTACTATTTCTCTTCTTGTACTGACTTTGGGGTTTCTTTGCTGCTCTGCTTCTGGTTCCTGTAGATGTGAGGTTAGGCTTTATATTTGGGATTTTTGTTTCTTGAGATGATCTGGACTGCAATGTATTTTCCTCTTAGGACTACACTTGATGCAACCCAAAGGGTTTGGACTGTCATGTTTTCATTTCATTTGCTTTCATATATTTTTTTAAATTTCTTCTTGAATTAGTTGCCTGGTTGAGCCATTCCTTCTTTACTAGGATGTTATTTAACCTCCATGCATTTAGAGGCTTTCCAAATTTTTTCTTATGGTTGATTTCAAGTTTCATAGCACTGTGATATGAAAATAGGCATGGTATGATCTCAATTATTTTATATTTATTGAGGGCTGTTTTGTGACCCAGTATGTTATCTATCTTGGAGAATGTTCCATGTGCACTCTAAAAGAATGTGTATTCTGCTGCTTTTGGATGAAAAATTCTGAATATATCTGTCAAGTCCATCTGGTCCAGTGTATCATTCAAAGCCATTGTTTCTTTATTGGTTTTCTGCCTAGATCATCTGTTCATTGTTGTAAGTGCCATATTAAAGTCCCCTGCAATTGCCTTATCTTCTTATGAAGAAGATTACTTATGTTTGTCATTAATTGATTTATATATTTGGGTGCTTTCAAGTTGGGGGAATAAACATCTACATTTGTTACCTCTTCTTGATGGACAGACCCCGTAATTATGATAGAATGCCCTTCTTTATCTCTTGTTACAACCTTTAGTTTAAAATCTAGCTTGTCTGATACAAGTATGGCTACTCCAGCTTTCTTTTGACCTCCAGGAGCATGATAGATGGTTCTCCATCCCCTCACTTTCAATCAGAAGATGTCCTCAGGTGTCAAATGAATCTATTGTAGACAGAACATAGATGGATCTTGGTTTTTTATCCATTCTGATGCCCTATGTGTTTTAATTAGAGAATTTAGTGCATTTACATTCAGAGTTATTATTGAAAGATATGGGTCTAGTTTCATTGTGCTATCTGTAGGTGACATGCTTGTGTTGATATCTCTGGTCCTTTGTAGGCTTTGCAGCATTCCACTCACAGAGTCCCTCTTGGGGGGGGGGGTGGTTAGTGGTCATGAACTACTTCAGGTTTTGTTTGTCTGTGAAAGCCTTTATCTCTCCTTCTATTCTGAATGACAGCCTTGCTGGATAAAGGATTCTTGGCTGCATATTTTTCCTATTCAACACATTGAATATTTCTTGCCACTCCCTTCTGGCCTGCAAAGTTTCAGCGGACAGGTCTGCTACTACTCTCATGTATCTACCCTGGTAGGTGAAGGCCCATTTGTCCCTAGCTTCTTTCAGAATTCTGTCTTTATCTTTTTATTTTGTCAGTTTCACTACGATATGCCATGGTGAAGACCTATTCTTGTTAAATCTGAAGGGAGTTCTCTGTGCCATTGGATTTGGATGTCTGTTTCCTTCCCCAGATTAGGGAAGTTTTCAGCTATAATTTGTTCAAGTAAACCTTCTACCCCATTCTCTCTCTCTTCTTTGGAATTCTTATGATATGGGTATTATTATGTTTCATTGAATCATTTGGTTCTCTAATTCTCCCCTTGTGGTCTAGTATTTTCTTATCTATTTCTCGGCTTTATCATTTTCCATAATTTTATCTTCTATTTAACTTATCCTCCCTCTGCTTCCTCCATCCTTGCTATCACTGCATGTAGTTAATTTTGCACCTCATATACAACATTTAATTTGTCATGAATATTTCTTAGTTCCTTGATCTCTGCAAAAATAGATTCTTTCCTGTTTTCTATGCTTTATTTCAAGCCCAACTATTAATCTTATGACTAGTATCCTAAATTCTTGATCAGATATATTGTTTATATCTGTTTTGAGCAATTCTCTAGCTGTCATTTCTTCCTGTAATTTCTTTTGAGGAGAATTCTTACATTTCATCATTTTGGCTAGTTTTCTGTCCTTTACTTGTTTTCATAGCTTGCTATGTGTCCTGCACCTGCGAGCATTACTCTATCAAAAAAGAGGTCATATGCTGTCCAGGGTCTTGCCCTTCAGTAGGTGTTTTTAGTGGATGTTGCATGTTCTCTGTTGTTGTAACCCTGGTTACTTTATCTCCCTACTTATAGTGGTAGTTTGGACCTTCCCACAAGGTGTGCTTTGATTTGTTCATTGAAGTAAACCTGGTAAGTTTTAAAAAGAGTGGTTGAAGCCTTATCCCATACTAAGAGAGAAATGACAGGGGAGAGGAAAAAGAAAAAAAAAACTGACCAGAGAATCAGAGAAACTAAATGGCTTAACACAGAGAGAGAGAGAGAGAGAGAGAGAGAGAGAGAGAGAGGGCATGCACAAAATAAAGAGGGAGATACAGAAGAGGTGTAAAAAGAATAGACTGAAATGTCTGTTTAAACAAACCAACAACCAGAATAGAGAAGGGAATAAGAGGAAGAAAGGAAAAAAATATATATATATAATAAGACTTGATCAAGAATCAAATCAGAAAATGCAAAACCACTGGACTGATATCTGACGGTGCCGTGGAACCAGTGCCTGCGCTGGTCTGGAGGAGGGGCTGTCTGGTTTGGTCAGTGTTAATCTTGTTCTGTTAGATATGCAGTTACCAGGCATGGAGGGACATGGTTTTGTGGTTTGGCTAGGCGATTCCCGCCTCCACTGGGGGCCACTATCCTGTTCCCTGAAGCCCCACCTTGGTGATGGAAAGAAAAATGGCAACACCCCAGTTCCCCACCCACCCCAGACCAGGTGTCCCAGCCACTCTGTTCAGGCCATCCTCATAGGGCTGTGCAGGTGCAAGCAGGCAGTTTGTTCAATGTCATAAAGGATCCCATTCTGCATGCCTCAGTTCCAGGAAAGTGCCACCCTGCCTCACTGAAAAAGGGCCTCTGGCTCCTCACAGTGCACTGTGGGCATGAGCAGGCCAGTTTGTCCCACTTCACAGTCTTCTGCACCTCCCAGGTGCTGGGCTGGGATTCAAACCCCAAAGTCTTAAGGGCTCTGCTTTGCACACCCCAGTTCTGGGGTACACCCATTCTGCCAGCCAGATGACAAAGGGCCTTTTGTCCTTGGAGTGGCTATATGCCTTCTCCCCATAGCACTCAAGGAGGGGAATGCTCTCTCCATCTGTGCCTCTGAGCTAGCTACTAAGCCCAGGGCTGGCTCCCTTACTCCCCAGGCATGTGTACAGGCACGCCAGCCCCAGTCCAAAGTCCTGCACCCTGGAACGAATTAGAAGTTGGTTCTTTCTCCACTTTTCCCATTATCCAGTTTGTGATTTTTATTTTGCCCAAACACAATCCTCCTTTTCCACAGCCTCTCTTTCTCTTCCTTTTGTCTCTCTGCAGAAGGGGACCACTCCCATCCATGCCTATGTGACCTGTTTTATCTCTCCCAATTTGTAACCCCATACCTATGGCCCACCAAGCTATCCCCATGGGACCTGGAGATGTTTCTGTCACTCTGTAGCCCATATTCCTGGAATTCCAAATCTTCTGGCCTTAATAGTGCTGTGTTTGAGGGACAAGGGAACTTAAGGCCCTCATACTTCTCTACCATGTTGACTCCTCCTAAGTAACCAGTTTTGTTTTGTTAATTAGACAAGTTCTAATGAATCAACTCAAAATAGGAAAATAGGACTGCAGAAATATAGTTTTGTGACTTCTGTTACATCTGATATCTTCAATTGTCAACAAAAATTACTTCCACTTTCATCTTGCAAAAACATCATTTCAACTTAATTATTATTGACTTTCAATTTAGAATTTAATACAGTAGGTTCATTAGTTATAAAATATATACCACTCTGCTGGGGGTGTTGATAATGGAGAAGCTGTGCATGTGTGGGGTAGGGGGTCTATGGGAAATCTCTGTACCTTCTGTTCAGTACATCTATGAACATTAAACTTCTCTATTAAAATGTTTTTCAAAATGACACAAACTCTTGGGGTGCCTGGGTAGATCAGTCGGTTAAGTGGCTGACTTTGGCTCAGGTCATGATCTTGCAGTCCGTGAGTTCGGGCCCCATGTCGGGCTCTGTGCTGATAGCTCGGAGCCTGGAGCCCCCTTCTGTTTCTGTGTCTCCCTCATCTCTCTGCCCCTCCCCCATTCATGCTCTGTCTCTCTCTGCCTTTCAAAAATGAATAAATGTTTAAAAAAATTTTTAAATGATACAAACTCTTAACATTTACATATTACAACTCCAAATCTGACACTCAAAGTTCCCCACAAATTGAATGTAGTTTTTCTCACTTCAGTAAGAGACTGCTGTGAAATTCAATATATACTACTGTTACTAAAAAGTTTAAACTTTATTTTAATTGATGAGGCTACATTTTCACATAATTAGAGAATATTAGAAAAAAACTTAAGTAGGACATAAATTAGCATATACTACCTTTCAAATAATGAAAGTTATTCATCCCAATAATTTTAAGTTCCTGAAGTTGCAGACTTGAAAACATTTTGTATGAGTAGGATTTGAACCACATTTTATAGGAAGTTCATGTGAGTGGTGATATGGGGTAGCCCTTCAAGCAGGGGAAATCAGCATTGGCAAAGGTTAAAAAGAAAAAAGCCTTTGATACATGTGAGAAAACCTGGATAAATCAGAAGGTTCTTTTTTAGGAAAAGTAATTAAAAATTTCTGAAAACTGTTTTTCTCTTTTAATTATCATTTGGGCCTGTCTCCTTTGGGGACTACCTCCCCACTTTATTTGAGAACTGTTCCTTTTGCAATTATGAAGTTCCTGTAAGAATCAGACAGCCTTGGCACAGGACCCTGGCCAGTACTATTAAGAGCACTTTGGGGCACCTGGGTGGCTCAGTGGTTGAGCGCCTGACTTCAGCTCAAGTCATATCTCACACTTTGTGAGTACGAGCCCCATGTCAGGCTGTGTGCTGACAGCTCAGAGTCTGGATCCTGCTTCACATTCTGTGTTTCCCTTGCTCTCTGCCCTTCCCCCACTCACACTCTGTCTCTGTCTCATTCTCTCTCAAAAATAAATAAACATTAAAAAAAAAGAGAGCACTTTGTAGGATTCCATGAACCAGCATTGAAAGAGAACTCTTTTTGCCCAGTGACTGAAAGTAAGAGCATTTTTTGGTTACCACACAAACCCCATATGAAAGAAGGTATCATCAATACAAAGTCAGCCCTCAGAAGCAGAGATGTGGGAAACAGGTGCTCAAGACAAAGGATTTTTAATGCCCAGGTGTATCTTTGTGCTTCTTGTAGCTTGACATTTCAACCTTTGCTTGCACATTTTGAGCAAATGCATTCCATTGCCCTAAATTATTCTGATGAATGGTTTCTCACTAACACTTGTATAGTGCCCTATTTTGGATTAATTTAGATAGAGGCTATTTTTTGTATACCATTAGAAGTTCTGAGAAAATCCATTACATCATGTACAACAGAGAGATTGCATAACTTTAAGCAGAGATGATATATAACATAGCAGCATGAAGGATGTATTTTTAAGAGATGATAAGACTGAAACAAAACAATAAGACATGTCTTTAATAAATAATGCTTGCTGTAATAAAGATTTAATTTATAGTATTAATACTAGGAACACAAACATTAATGGTTTGTCTAGATTAGGATGGTGTCATTAGGGAATGATGCCTTTGATGATCTCTATTCTTGGAACTTTTAGAGACCAATCAGATGCTAAATGTTATAGGATACATTCCCACATCCATGACTCACAGGTACAGGAATTGGGTGGAAAAGGCAGTGGCACCACCATTACCTATACTGACCCACTATCAGAAAGTTTGCTCCCTATCCTTGCAACTTTATAATCTTCTGGCCTAGAAATCTACATTCTAAGGAGAGGAATGCTTTCACCAAAAGATACAAAAATGATCCCATTGAGCTGGGAGTTACGATTGTCACCTGGCCACTTTGAAATCTTCATGCTATAAATCAAAAGGAAAAGAGAAGAGTTTCTATGTTGGCTGAAGTAACTGATGCTAATTACCAAGAGGGAATTGGATTTTATTGCACAAGATAAATAAGATTATATCTAGAATAAAAGAGATACCTTAAGATGTCTCTTAATATTACCATGTCCATGTAAATGGAAAAGTTTAATAATCCAGTTTAGTCAGGACTACTAATGACCCACATCCTCCAGGAATAAAAGTTTGGATCATACCACTAGGTAAGGAACCACAACCAGCTACGGTGCTTTCTGAGGGCAATGGATACATGGTATAGGTAATGTAAGAAGGTACTGATAAATGCCATCTACAAACACATGACAAGTTACAGAAACAACAATTTTAATCATTATAAATATTTCTTATATTATTTTGGATATGTTTTTGTATTTGTATAGCAAATATCTCAGGCTTCTTCTTTTCTTATCCCCTTATATAACATAAGATGTGTTGACCCTATATCATAATATTCAGGTATTGTTAACTTTACATCATATAAAGGTTATCAAGGAGAAGTGTGAATCTCACCTAAGGACTTCGTTTCCTCTTATGGGTAAGGGGTTACTGCAATTTCAGTTGGAGAGTGGGTAGTTCTAACATGTTAGGTCTAAGTATGACCTTGTCTTTCTCTTTATTTAGAAATTAAGTATAGCTTAAAAAAATGTATATGGGTACCAAGTTAACATGGGGTGAACTTGTGATGGTCAATTTTATGCATCAACTTGGCTAGGACATGTTTAACCAGGTATTTGGTTAAACATTACTCTGGAGTCTGTTCTACAGGTAGTTTTTAAATGAGAATGACACTTAAATCAGTAGACTTTGAATACTGCACATTACCCTATAGTGCTGATACAGCTCATCCAATCAATTGGAAGCCTTAAAAGAAAAAAAATTAACATCCCTCAAAGAAGAGGGAATTCTGCCAACAGACTGCCTTTAGATGTGAAGTGCAACACCTACTCTTCATTAAGTGTCCATCCTTCCAGCAGCCTTTTCATTTGCCAATTCCGTAACATCAAAATCTCTGTCTGTTGTCTGTCTCTCTAGAGAACCATGACCAGTGGAGATTTTGTAGGATATACTTCCCATACAAGGAATCCTGCAGAAAATTATCTTACCAGAAGACAGTAAGAGGGTATATTTAAAGTACTGCAAAAGAAAAAAAGAAAAAAAAAACATTTTTAACCAAGAATTCTACATACAACAAAAACTATTCTTCAAAATTAAGAACTCAACACTCCAAAAGAGACAAAAGCTGAGGTAATTCATCACTGCTAGACCTGTCTTCAAAAAAATGCTCAAGACTTCAAACTGAAATGAAATGATGACAGAATGCAATACAAAGCATATAAAACATAAAATGTACTCATAAATACAGAAACCAGTATTATAATATTGAAACTCCTTTTTAAATTTTCTATAGGATAAAAAAAAGCCTATGGGGCACCTGGGTGGCTCAGTTGGTTGAGCATCCGACTTCGCCTCAGGTCATGATCTCACGGTTCATGAGTTCAAGCCCCACGTTGGGCCCTGTGCTGACAGCTCAGAGCCTAGAACCTGCTTCAGATTCTGTGTCTCCCTCTATCTCTGCCCCTCCACACCTCATGCTCTGTCTTTCTCTCAAAAATAAACATTAAAAAAATTTTAAATTAATAAATTAAAAAGCATACAACTAAATATAGCTTTATGTTAATGGGTACCTGGAATATATTGTGACATCAATGACAAAGTAAGGCATGCAGAGTTGTAAAGGAGTTTTGTAAGTGATCAAAATTTACTTGGTATCAGTGTAAAAGAGATTGCTGTAACGTTAGGACATAATATATAATCCCTATGGGAACCAAAGACAAAATCTATAGAATGTACTCAAAAGGAAATTTGAAGGGAATCAAAATGTGTCAATAAAAAAAATTAATAGCACGAAAGTAGGTGGTAAAAGAATGAGGGACAAAAATGTTGTATAATACACAGAAAACAAAGTGGCAATAAAAAATACTTCTGTATCAGTATTTATTTTAAATGTAAAGGGATTAAACTCTCAAAAGACATAAATTAGAATGAATAAAAAACCAGGACCCAAGTACAAGTTGTCTACAAAAGAATGACTATAGGTTTAAGGACAAACGAAAGATTTAGTACCCATTCATCTCAAAGTATTTCAAAAAATTAAAGAGAAAGGAACTCTTCCAACCTTTTTTTTTTTTTTTACAAGGCTAACATTTCCTGGTATCATATAAAAACAGATATGAACACCACAAAAAAAGAAAGAAGCAGAAGAAGGAAATTATAGGCCAATATAATAGAAAAACAGAGATGCAAAAATTCTCACCAAAATATTAGTAAACCAAATTCAACAATACGTTAAAAGGATTCAACACCATGATCAAGTGGAATTTATTCTAGGAATCCAAGATTGGTTCAATACACAAATCAATATGATACACCATTTCATGTCAAAGGATAAAAATTTTATGATCATCTCAAATGATGTAGAAAAAGGCATTTTACTAGATTCAATGTCAATCCATTTACAATAAAAACCCCAACACAGTGGGTATAGAAAGAATATCCCTCAGCATAATAGGGCTGTATATGACAAATCCATAGCTAATATCACACTCAATGGTGAAAAGCTCAAAGCCTTTCCTCTAAGATCAGTAAAAAGACAAGAATGCCTAGTGTCACCATCTTTATTCAACACTGTATTGGAAGTCCTAGCCACAGCAATTAGGCAAGAAAAAGGAAATAAGAAGCATCCAATATGGAAAGGGAGAAGCAAAACTGTCACTATTTGCAATCAACACAATACTATGTATACAAAATCCTAACGACTCCACCAATAAAACTATTAAAACTAACAAAATTGTAAAGTCGCAGGATACAAAATGTACAAATATTCATTGAATTTTTATACACTAACAACAAGCTATAAGGAATAGAAATTTTAAAAAATCCCTTGGGGTGCCTGAGTGGTTCTTGATCTCAGCCCAGGTCTTGTTATCAGGGTTGTGAATTCAATCCCTGTAATGGGCTCCATGCTGGGCATGAGCCTATTTAAAAAATAAATCACATCTACAAGTGCAAAGAACAAAATAGCTTAAAATAAATTTAACCAAGTAGGTAAAAGACCTGTACTCTGAAAAGTCTATGATAATGACAAAAGAAATTGAAGAAGACACCAAAAAATGGATTGAAAGAATACTGTTACAATGTCCATAATGCCCAAAGCAATCTATAGACTCAATACAATCCTCATCAAAATTCCAATGGTATTTTTCATAGGACTAGAACAAATAATTCTAAGATTTGTTTGGGACAGAAGGTCCTGAAAGCCAAAACAATCATAAGAAAAAAGAACAAACCTGGAATTATCATGCTCTGAGATTCATATTATATTACACAGCTATAGTAATAAAAATGGCACACTGCTGGCATGGAAACACATAGATGAAAGGTACAGAAGAGCCCAGGGGCACCTGGGTGGCTCAGATGGTTAAGCCTCTGACTTTGGCCAGGTCATGATCTCATGGTTCATGAGTCTGAGACCTGTATTGGGCTCTGTGCTGACAGCTCAGAGCCTGGAGCCTGCTTTGGATTCTGTGTCTTCCTCTCCCTCTCTCTGCCTTCCCCTATTCATGTCCTGTTTATCTCTCTAAAAAATTGAATAAACATTTTTTAAAAAATTGAAAAAAAAGAGAGCCCAGAAATATACTGACATTATTGTTCAATATTTTTGCCAAAAGAGGCAAAAATATACCATGAGGCGAAAAAATTCTCTTCAATAAATGGTTCTGGAAAAAGTGAGCAGCAACATGCAAAAGGATGAAATTGGACCCCTGTCTTATGCTATACACAAAAGACAATTCAAAGTAGATTTATAGATTTGAACGTAAAACTCAAAACCATAATACTCCTAGAAGAAAACATAGGCAGTAAGGTCTTTCCTATCAGTCTTAAGCATACTTTTGGACCAGTCTCCTCCAGCAAAGGCAACGAAACTACAACAAACAAATGGAATTAACCACTAAGTCTGCACAGCAAAGGAAACCATCAACAAAACTAAAAAGTAATCTAATCGATAGGAAAGGTATTTGCAAATAATATATCCAATAAGAGATTAATATTCAAAATATATAAAGAAGAAAACTTGTACGTCACCTAAATAAATAAAGGATCTGTTTAAAACATGGGTAGAGGATCTGAATATACATTTTGCCAATGATAACATACAGATGGCCAAGAGACACAAGAAAAGATGCTCAGCATCACTAATTAGGCAAATGCAATCAAAACCTCAATGAGATATTACCTCACACTGTTCATATTGACTATCATCAAAAAAACAATATGAAAATAAGAGTGATAGTGCAGAAGTGGAGAAAAGGAAAACCTTGTACACTGTTGATGGGAATGCAGCCACTATGGCAAACAGTATGGAAATTCTTCAAAATATTAAAATTAGAAATACCATACAATTCCACTTATGGGTAGTTATCTAAAGAAAATGAAAACACCAACCCAAAGGGATAGATGCAGCCCTATGTTCAGGGTAGCATTATTTACAATAGCCAAGATATGGAAGCTGCCTAAAGTGTCCATTGATAGATGAGTGGACAAAGAATATCGATGGATAGAAGCCACATATCAAACTAAAGAAAACAGAATGGGACTCATAGATACAGAAAATAAACTGCTGTTTAACAGGGGAGTTGGCTGGGGAACCAGTGAAACAGGTGATGTGGATTAAGAGATTCAAACTTCCAGTTATAAAGTAAGTCAGAGCAATGTAATGCACAGCATAGGAAATATAGTCAACATATAATAACTTTTTATGTTGACAGATGGTAACTAGACTTATCATGCAGATTATTTCACGATGCATAAAAATAAGAAATCACTATGATGTATCCCTGAAAGTAATAGGATATTGTGTGTCTATTATACTTCAATAAAAAAGGAAATCAATAGCAGAAAAAAAAACCTTAAAAATCTACCAATTTTTGGGTATTAAACAACATACTCTCAACAGGTAGGTCAAAGAAGAATTTATGTGGGAAGATTTTCCTTGTGAAAAATAAATATGAAAATTAACAGCAAAATTTATGAGATTCAGCAAAAGTGCTATTAAAACTGAAGTTCGTTGCTATATATTCTTACATAAAAAAAGATTACAACTCAACCATCTAGCTTTACACCTTGAGGAATTAGAAAATGAAGAAAAACTAAACCCAAAGTGACAAAAGGAAAGAAATAATTAAGATTAGAGCAGAGATAAAAAAAAAACATAAAACAGAAAATCAATGGAGAAACTCAATAAAATCAAGACTTGATCCTTCAGAGGACTCAGCAAAAGTGACAAACTTCTGGTCAGACTGACAAACCAAAAAAAGAAAAAAGTAGAAGTGTCAAACCAAATAAAAGCAAAACAAAACAAAAAGAGACTAGTACTACTGACTTTAAGAAAAAAATCACTGTAAGACGGTACTATCAATAATAGTATGCTGAATAATTGAGTAAAATAACTAATCCTTGGCAACATGCAAATCAAAACCACACTGAGATACCACTTCACACTAAGATCATTGTTTGTCAACAGAAAATAAAGAAAACAACAAGTGTGAGCAAGGAGGTGGAGAAAATGGAAACCTTGAGCACTGCTGGTTGGAATGTAAATTGGTGCAACCACTATAGCAAACAATACAGTCGCTCCCGAAAGCTTGAAAACAGCAATTCTATATCACCCAGAAATTCCACTGCTGGGTAGATACTCCCCCAAAACTGGGACTCAAATAGATATTTGGACATCAATGTTCACAGCAGCATTTTACACAAGAGACAAACGGTGGAAGCAAAGGAAACATCCATCAATGCAAGAATGGGGAAGCAAAATGTGGTATATGCATGCAATGGAATACTATTCAGTCTTGAAAAGGAAAGGAGTTCTGATACGTGCTACAACATAAATGATCCCTGAAGCCATTCTACTAAGCAAAATAAACCAGTCAACAGAACAAATATTCTTTTTTTTTAATGTTTATTTTATTTTTGAGAGAGAGAGACAGAGAAGAGACAGAGTGCAAGGAGGGGAGGGGCAGAGAGAGAGGGAGACAGAATCTGAAGCAGGCTCCAGGCTCTGAGCTGTCAGCCCAGAGCCGGATGCGGGCTTGAACCCATGAACGGTGAGATCGTGACCTGAGCCAAAGTCAGACACCTAGCCGACTGAGCCACCCAGGCGACCCAGAACAAATATTCTATCACTCCACTTACATTGGGTACTTAGTCAATTTTACAGAGGGAGAGACGACAAAGGTTACCAGGGGCTGATCATAGCGGGAGATGGGGAATTACAGGTACATAGCTTCAGTCTGAGAAGCTGAAAAAGTTCTAGAGGTGGAGGGGATACAACAATGTGATACAATAACAATGTATTTCATGCCACCAAGCTGTACACTTAGAAGCAGCTACAATGATCCATTTTGCATGTATATTTTACCATGATCAAAGGGAAAAGAAGCATGTATCTATGTATATGCATAGAATGCACAATTTTATTTTTACTTAATTTACCTTTGCTTTTATTAAGCACATATTCTTTCAAAATCAGTATTACATAAAAAATAAAAAAGATACGTTACAAATGGAGACCTCCCCAGGAAAATCTTAATATTAAGTGACTACTTTTTGTTATCATCTTAAATTATGGAATCATTACATAATTATCTGTAATTATAACATCCCAACTATAATTATAACTATATGCACATCTCCCAAGCATCTACAACATGCCAAGGGCTATACCTAACAGAAAAACATTTTATTGGCTTTGTCTCTTTCTAATTTCAGCAGGACCCTTTGCCATCTTAATCTTTTGTTATCCAAAGAACCTCCTCTTCGAGTGAGCCTTCTGTAAGGTTTTCCTCTTCTATGCCTACTTTCTAGACCTTAGAAGATTTTTAAAGTAGCCTAACAGCCTATTAACAATATAAGGAGAGAAGCCATCATACTAATTCTTATTTATAAAAAAAAAATCCCCAAGGTATTTATATTTATAGGACTCAAAATAGATGTCCTATTAAACTGTTCTGAGGTTACATAAAAGAAGCACAAAAGCTTGAAGGCAAATAGAGAGAGGTTGAAAATGCGTCTAATGTATTTGGATGAGAAGAATTCAAAGGACTGCAGATTTAATCACATGCAGAACTTTGAAGTCTAATTATAGGGGTCCATCATCTGGAGCCAAAGGCCAGAAAACTAATTCTCCCTCGTAACTGTAACTGAATTGAAGCTCATTTTGCAGGAGTATCATCTGAGCTTCATGGAGCCATGACTGTTTCAGCCCTTCGCTCGATTTACTTTGTCGGCAAAATTCTGCCGGAATATAAAACCAATTTTGGAACTCTTCTGTTAGAAATCCTTAATGCATTTTCAAAAAGGGAGAACTTCTGACCTAAAGCAGTCCCAATCAGGAAAATTACATATATATCCAATAACTGGGCTAGACTATTAAGCATAACATATTGCTATTAAACAGAGTCCTTAAAAAATATTTATACAAAATATATATACAAGAGTATTCTTCCTGAAAATTAAGAAGTTTTTTTTCTTGTTATAATATATGGAAAACCAAAAGAAAGAATCATTATATGCATAAACAGAATAAATTTAAAATATGATAGGGAAATCCTTAAGACCAATGACTATGTGGATATGTTTCATTTAATCCAAGAGAATGAATTAGGTAGCAATATTTTTACATCTGTATCAATGATCACTGCATTGCTAAAGAACTGAATTATTTACGAAGCAGACTAGGCTGAAAAACAAATTCTGATTATCCTTTCAGGAAGAATATACTAGTTTGGTAATGTGAGAACATATTGTACAAACTGACATTTAACCCTTGGCTTATTTCATTTATACAGGTTTCAGTCAAGTGTTTTGGATGCTTTTTTTAAAATGAATATATCTCATCTGCTTAGTAATACCTGACACACAGGAGACACCTTGTAAGTATTTGTTCAATGAAAAAGTATCTGGATGTAGTTACACTCATATTTCTATTATAAGCAAAACGGGTGACTTTTGCCTCCTTGGTAACAACAGTGTAGTCCCTGAAAATGAAAAGCACTTTTTCTTTGGATCAACAATGGACTCACACTCTCACAATTACAAAAGCAACAGTTAAAAGTCTTTGTGGGAAGAAATACCAGCAGTTTCCTGTTGCCAAGTGTCTGTTTCAGATGATGCTCTGCTAATTCTAGCAACAATGACAAGTAAATAGTTCCTGCTAAAACCTGGGAAAACTGAAAAGTTCCTGAAAAGGGTGAATTTTTGAGAGCTTCTTCCAGCTTAAATTCTATTGTATTTGCCTGAGATTTACAGACTCTGTGAGTTTTTATCAGAAAATGGTTCTGCTGACAATATTCAGTTCAGAAACAAAGATACGAGATAAAAAGAAAAGTTAACCACCATCATAATCCTATCAGTGTTTAGATAATAATTGTAGAGGGCATAAATTTTTCTCCAAATGCCTTTTTCCCAATGCCCATTAGTGTTCCTTGTGTTCCTTTCTTCTTCTTTCAAGCATATTTTTGTCCTTTTTTGTACTTTTTACAAATGTACCACAAGCTTGGGAACAAAGTTTTGCTGCAAAGGAGTACAATCCATGGAAGAAGTAAGGACACAGTGAACTGAGCAGGTTATGAGACATGGTCTCCATTAATAAGCACTTGTAGAAAACAAAAAGTAACCAAAATAGGGGCTTGCAGCATATAAACAAATACAAACCAGCAGAACACAGGAAATAACAAAGATTAGAGCAGAAATTAATGCTATCAAAACCAAAAAAACAGTAGAACAGATCAATGAAACCAGAAGCTGGTTCCTTGAAAGAATTAACAAAATTGATAATCCACTAGCCAGTTTAATCAAAAAGAAAAAGGAAAGGACACAAATAAATAAAATCAAGAATGAAAGAGTAGAAATTACAACCAACACAACAGAAATTCAAACAGTAAGAGAATATTATGAGCAATTAATGCCAATAAAATGGGCAATCTGGAAGACATGGACAAATTCCTAGAAACATATACACTACCAAAACTGAAACAGGAAGAAGTGGAAATCTGAACAGACCAATAACCAGTAAGGAAATCAAATTAGTAATCAAAAATCTGCCAAAAAACAAGAGTACATGGCCAGATGGCTTTCCAGAGGAATTCTACCAAACATTTAAGGAAGAGTTAACACCGACTCTCGTGGAGGTGTTCCAAAACATAGAAATGGAAGGAAAACTTCCAAACTCTTGCTATGAAGCCAGCACTACCTTGATTCCAAAACCAGACAGAAATCACACTAAAAAGGAGAACTATAGACCAATTTCTCAGATGAATGTGGATGCAAAAATCCTCAACAAGCTATTAGCCAAACAGCTCCAACAATACATTAAAAAAAATTATTCACCACGACCAAGTGGGATTTATACTTGGGATGCAGGGCTGGTTCAATATCCGCAAAACAATTAACGTGATTCATCACACCAATAAAAGAAAGGACAAGAAATATATAATCCTCTCAAAAGATGCAGAGAAAGCATTTGGCAAAATATAGCATCCTTTCTTGATAAAAACCCTCAGGAAAGTAGGGATAGAAGAAGCATACCTCGAGATCATAAAAGCCATATATGAACAACCCAATGTTAATATCATCCTCAATGAGGAAAAACTGAGAGCTTTCCCCCTAAGGTCAGGAACAAGACAGGGATATCCACTCTTGCCACTCTTATTCAACACAGTATTGGAAGTCTTAGCCTCTGCAATCAGACAACACAAAGAAATAAAAGGCATCCAAATCGGCCAGGAGGAGGTCAAACTTTCACTCCTCGCAGATGACAGGATACTCTATATGGAAAACCCAAAAGATTCCACCAAAAAACTGCCAGAATTGATTCATGAATTCAGCAAAGTTGCAGGATATAAAATCAATGCACAGAAATCGGTTGCATTCCTATACACCAACAATGAAGCAACAGAAAGAGAAATTAAGGAATTGATCCCATTTACAGTTGCACAAAAAACCATAAAATACCTAGGAATAAATCTAACCAAAGAGGTGAAAAATCTATACACTTCAAAGTATAGAAAGCTTATGAAAGAAATTGAATAAGACACAAAAAAAAAATGGAAAAAGATTCCACGCTCCTGGTTAGGAAGAACAAATATTGTTAAAATGTCAATACTACCCAAAGCAATCTACGTATTCAATGCAATCCCTACCAAAATAACACCAGTATTCTTCACAGAGCTCTAACAAATAATCCTAAAATTGGTATGGAACCAGAAAAGGCCCCGAATAGCCAAAGCAATCTTGAAAAAGAAAACCAAAGCAGGAGGCATCACAATCCCGGACTTCAAGCTATACTACAAAGCTGTCATCATCCAGACAGTATGGTACTGCCACAAGAACAGACACTCAGATCAATGGAACAGAATAGAGAACCCAGAAATGGACCCACAGACAACTAATCTTTGACAAAGCAGGAAAGAATATCCAGTGGAGTAAAGACAGTCTCTTCAGCAAGTGGTGCTGGGAAAACTGGACAGCGACATGAAGAATGAACCTGGGCCACTTTCTGACACCATACACAAAAATAAACTCAAAATGGATGAAAGATCTCAATGTAAGACAGGAAGCCATCAAAATCCTCGAGGAGAAAGCAGGAAAAAACCTCTTTGATGTTGCCCACAGCAACTTCTTACTCAACACATCTCTGGAGGCAAGGGAAACCAAAGCAAAAATGAACTACTGGGATCTCATCAAAACAAAAAGCTTCTGCACAGCAACGGAAACAATCAGCAAAACTGAAAGGCAACCAACAGAATGGGAGAAGATATTTGCAAATGACATATCAGATAAAGGGTTAGTATCCAAAATTTCTAAAGAACTTCTCCAACTCAACACCCAAAAAACAAATAATCCAGTGAATGTGCAAAAGACATGAAGAGACATTTCTCCAAAGAAGACATCCAGATGGCCAACTGACACATGACAAAATGCTCACCATCACTCATCATCAGGGAAATACAAATCAAAACCACAATGAGATACCACCTCACACCTGTCAGAATGGCTAATATTAACTCAGGAAACAACAGATGTTTTTGAGGATGTGGAAAAAGAGGATCTCTTTTGCATTGCTGGTGGGAAGGCAAGCTGGTGCAGCCACTCTGGAAAACAGTATGGAGGTTCCTCAAAAAACTAAAACTAGAACTACCCTACGACCCAGCAATTGCACTACTAGGCATTTATCCAAGGGATATAGGTGTGCTGTTTCGAAGGGACACATGTACCCCCATGTTTATAGCAGAACTATCAACAATAGCCAAAGTATGGAAAGAGCCCCAATGTCCATTGATGGATGAATGGATAAACAAGAGATGGTCTATATATACAATGGAGTATTACTTGGCAATGAAAAAGAATGAAATCTTGCCATTTGCAACTCCATGGATGGAACTGGAGGGTATTATGCTAAGTGAAATTAGTCAGAGAAAGACAAAAATCCTACGACTTCACTCATATGAGGACTTTAAGATACAGAACAGATGAACACAAGGGAAGGGAAGCAAAAACAATATAAAAACAGGGAGGGAGATAAAACAGAAGAGACTCATAAAAATACAGAACAAACTAAGGGTTACTGGAGGGGCTGTGGGAGGGAGGATGGGCTAAATGGGTAAGGGACATTAAGGAATCTACTCTTGAAATCATTGTTTCACTATATGCTACCTAGTTTGGATGCAAATGTTAAAAAATTAAAAATAAAATTAAAGAAAATTAGGTTTTTAATTCCCTGTTCTATTCTTTGAAAACAGAGTTATAAGTTAGGTATCTGTCAAGCCCTTTACTTAAGGTCAATGTAATCAACAGACCACTGTAAGGTAGGACCTGTAATGCTTTCACTATGTGTATTTCTAATTTTTTAAAACTTATTTTATTCGATACTATGCTGCTTGGCATGTAGTACACATGCACTGAAGATTATTTGTTTGACTTCAGTTTTCTTGTTTTTATGTGTTAGATCCTGTATCCCCATGATAAGACTAAAAGAAATGTGTTTGAAGGAAAAACGAGTAAGATGTATCAAATCCCCCTTTTAGTGCCTTGTAGAATGGCAGCCCTCACCACTAATATGGTTGGTAATTTTGCCTGAGCAAAAATTCATAAGGATACAGACCATGAGAATATAGGGTTTGGGAAAAGCCTCAGAAGTTGTGGTATGGTAATGCATACCCCTATAGTATATGAAGAGTGTTGCCTTGACACATTTCATTTGATTAAAAACAAAAGATGAGCTTAGAAAATAAAGTTTGGGGCTGCTTGAATAAAACAGACTTACAAAACTTGTTCACAAAGATGAGAAATAAATTTTAAAAGGAATAACGTCTAAATAAGGTCAATAAATGTTAAATGAAAGAAAAACAAGGTCAACGTTAGAAGAAAGAAAAATCATCAGTTTGAACAAGAAAGGAAGAAGAAAAAAAATTCTTTTGAATTTGATATGTATGAGATACATATCATCAAGAAGGAGAGGCCTTCAGAAGATAAGTATTTTTCTTTGCCCTTTTTGTTTCAAGCCATTAAATATTAGTTAACATATAATTAGTTATACTAATATAAGTAATAGTTATACTATACTAATAGTAATATTAGTTTCAAGAGTAGAATTTAGTGATTCATCACTTACATATAAACACCCAGAGCTCATCACAAGTGCCCTCCTTAACATCACTCACCCGTTTAGCCCACCTCCCTCCATCAACCCTCTGTTTTCTCTCATTAAGAGTCTCTTGTGATTTGTTTCCCTCTCTCCTCTTTTTTTCCCCTCTTCCATGTATTTATCTGTTCTGTTTCTTGAGTTCCACATAGGAGTGAAATCATATGGTATTTGTCTTTGTCTGACTGGCTTGTTTCATGCCACAGTTTTTTTCTAACTTCAGCTTTGATTTAAATACAAACTGAGTTTTAAAAGTAAATTAAAGGAGATGTCTTGTTGCATAAATCTGTCTAGATCAGAGCCTAAAAACATAACTAAAGTAAACTAATATAACTCTTCCAGGTGTTAATGAAGAAATAAGATAATAATACAGGCTGAACTATGGCCTATGGGCCAAATAAATCCCTGAGGTTTTTTTTTTTTTTTGCTTTTCTGTCAACAATGTTTTATTAGAACACACTCATGCTCATTCACTTGCATGTTGTCTGGTCTATGGCAACTTTGATGATAGTAAGGTTAAATAGTCACAGCAGAGACTTTACCTATATAGCTTGCAAAGCCTAAAATATTTACTATATGTCAGCTTGTAGAAAAAAAGTACTGAACTGGGTGCTAGAGCCTCAGAAAAACATTTCTGGAGAAAGCGAGTCTGTAAATTTCTTAAGTACTGTTAGGAAAAGGAGAAAAGATTTATTAAATAATGGTGGTATGCCAAACATTGGAACACTTTCACATGTGCTTGCAAAATATCTAGGAGATAGGCACCATTATCATTAAACAAATGAAGAATCAGAGATTCTGCATCTGTAAAAATAATTGCCCAGCCTAGGGTCTCTTCAGACTCTTGTGCGGGTTGATTATTAAACATGTGTGTCACATTTAAGGAGGTACCATTTGTCCATAGTCATAATTGTCGTGATAAATATATAAATACATCATCAGGTAGTTGGCAAGAATATGTATGTTAGAACAATCATTGTAACAGTTGGAAATAAAGCATATTGAGATAGGATGCCATCAGACTGAGCTTACATGAATGAAGTTGTCACATGGTGTATTGATATTGATTCATAATATCATACTATACCATACTGAAATAATGAATTACATTATTGGTTTGAATTGAAAAATCATATGTAGAAAACAAGAATGAAGATTCAATGAGCAAAGAGCATTATATGTGCTTTGGTTTTTTTTTCCCCTCCCCTCAGTGAAATTGTCTAAGACAATTAACATAAAAATGAACATAGAACAAAAATACAGCCCCATATTTTGCCACATCAAGTTGTTACCTATTCTTTATGGATACTACTTTTGTGCATACCCTGATTCTAGTGTGCTATTAACACATAAATTTTGTTAGCAACACTAATAACTGAGAATTTCTGTGAAGTGTATGCATATCCCATACAGCTGGTCTCCTTTTTATATTAAAGGGAAATGCCTGGCTTACACTTTAATATTTAGAATTATAGGATTCAGCTTTAAGCATTTTGACTGAATATCCACAGGAAATAAAATCCTCTGGGCCTGGTGTATGTACTTCCAAAATAAAGCCAATCTTCTATCAGTAGCTCTTAAGGTCATTCAACAGAACAATGTTAGCATTTTCACAAATTCTAATGACAAAATTCTGAGCCACTTATATTAGTCTACCTGAATATATACATACATATTCATATTGCTAAAATAGTTTCTAACTGAACATTTAATGACTTGACTGTTTTTGAAGTTTTTCCCTCCAAAAAATTAAAAAATGGTGTTGGAGTGTTATAAACACATTTACTAAGTATGTTTAAGAATAAATTCAGTGATATCCTAGAAATTGGTACAATGTAGCACAACTGGAAGGGAACTTGTTTAAAGTGGAGGGATTTCATGGGCTGATATCTCAACCGACTTTTATCCAAGAGGTAGGATTAGAAACAAAAGAACAGGAAGAAATCAAGAATTTCTCTGACAGAAAGCCGTTGTGAAGATAACCAGGTAGAAATTCCCACGAGACATTTGGGAATAGGAATCTTGCAGAAGTCAGTCCAAGGATGACATTTTGGGACTTATCTCTGTGAATAAACAAAAACCTACTTTAGGCACACAAGATCACTAAAGGTGACCAGGCTGAAAATGAGAAACAAACAGGTACTCAATATTTGGGGGACACCCATGTTAGACTGTCACAAAGAGTGAGAAGGCAAGCATGAGAAGCAGAAATAACAAAGAAGGTGTGAGAGAAGATGACAGACTTCCAAAGATGTGGTAACACTGTCAAATGCTCTCAAGAAGAAATAATGGAAGGAGGGAGAGAAAAGGATGATGGACTTTGTCAACTCCAGGATTAAAAATGACACTGGAAGAAAACAATTCCATCAGACATGAGGACTAAGGGCAGAGAAAATACATTCACACCTGTTCTTGGTGGTTTGTAACAAATTCAGGAACTGGTTTTGGGGAAATGGTAAGAGTTCCTAAAATTATCTTTTCATTTTTATGTGTATATGTGTATGTACAGGTGTATGTGATTAATTTGGACGATAACTGAAATCTGAGCATGCTCATTAGCCACGCTGCTCCAGTTAAATGAAATTAAAGATGTAAGAGACTAAAGATAGCTGATGTCAGAAAACATTGAAAAATATACTTACTCCATTTGAATGTTCTAGAGATAGAAACATCTGATAAAATAAATGTAATAGCACACTGACCAACATTTAAAAGAAACTTCAGGGTTCTTTGAAATATACCTGAAACCAGGAGTGAATACACTGAGCACCACATATGCAATAATCATAGATAGGTGGGAATCATACTGTTAGTTTCCACCATTATCTATTGGACCTAGAATATTTTGGTATAGTTACTTTACTTCTGTGTTTAATGAATTTAGCAATATCTTACACATAAATATTTAAGTCCAATTAAGACATTTTTAGACATAAGAAGCTATTTTAAATTATCTTTCAAAAACACAACTTTCCTCAGAATAAACATCTTTTAAAAAATTACAGTAACAAACCTCCAAGGTACAACAACCCCACTCAACAGAAAGTGAGAAAAACTAAGCATCTTTGAGAGTGAATTAAAGAAAATAAAATTACCTATGAACACAAATTTATGTAGCACTGAAAAAGTGAATCAGATACTCCTCATTTCAGCCACTTCTGAAGTATTTCACTGGACAGTATTTCAGTAGGAGCATACTTAACCCTTTAATCTCCTCAGCTCTCTCCACAAAATCCCCTCTTACAGCAGGATTTGGGTAGTCTGCCCTCACCTAACCCATAAAGCTCATCCCTTAAGACAAACCATCTTTATCAAAGTTCTTGGATTGTCTTCCTTTTGAAAGTGATGTAATTCCTGGTCAATGAAAATCTGTAACCTTCAAAAGGCAAAACCTCAATCTATCTTTAGTAGAGAAATAGTTCTTTTTCTTTGGTGCAAAACCACAACAGCAAATCAGCTCACAATTTTTTTTAATGATTTTTGTCTTTGCAATTCTTCTGACAATAATCGTTTGGTGCCCAAGTACATCCAGTGTAAATAAACATGCTACATCCCAAGGCAGTTCAGTCATGGAAGGGACAACACAATCAGGCAGAAAGACATTAATGGCCACTGAGGCTGGGCAAAAAGCTGCCTCAGAAGGCATTCCCTCTGTGGAGAAAGAGACAGGCACTTTCACATGTTCCCTGGGTTCTTCTAAACCTGTAGGACCCTATTCATTTAGCCAGAACCTTGACTGGACTTGGTTCTATACTGAATTCCATACATACTTCTGAGTCTCTACCCAAGTCTACTTTCTGATTTTGACAGCCCTTAATGGCTCTCAACCATTACTGAGATGCCCCTTATTTCTTTTATATCTTAAATGCACCATTTCTCACCTTGTCTCTTCCTGCCTAGCACCTAGCAATGGCACCTCCATGAACATACCACAAAGAAAGAGATAAGGAGATATTTCTACATATTTTTTAATCAAAGAGAAGTTCATTTCATTCCCTTGGGCCACTATCTTTCATAAGAGAAAGAAGTAAACAAACATATCGAATGGAGCACATACATATCCTCTTCCACGTAGGAAAAGGGATCCCAAAGAGCCATCTGACATTGGTCACATTTTGGCCTAAAACACATCTCTCATTTCATCATTTAATGATCTGTAAGTAAGATGAATTAGACTACCATAGTTCACATTTGCAATGGTGACGATTTCACTCACGTGAGGGCGCAGTACTAGAATGGGCTGTAAGGGGGTGAGTCCCTTCAAGCTAAGTAAAAAACAGTAGTGCAAAATTAACTGACTCTTGTGGATAGTTCAAATTCATAATACAGTAGAACTACATTTTATGTATTCAATTTTTATGATTCACTGGGGCCCATGAATGATCAGTGTATGGTACATTTACACCCATTGCGTAGAAAATGGAGCAGAGTTTTAGCATTTAAAATTATTACACAAATTTATAGTTGTATGTCTTGCTTTATGACATTTTTCAGTCATGTCTATGATTTATCTGATGCTTGGCCTCCCACATAACGTCAGATTGTAACATTGTTCCTATGAGGAAATATAAAATTTTTATAACAACCTGCTCTACAGTCAGGCTTCTAACAATGCATTGTGGTGACAAGTCGGAATATGCCATTGCAGTTTTATGAACTCTACTTCGCACAGATTTATGATTAAAGAATAAAATGCCCCTGGCGAATATTTAACAGCTCATGTAAATCAAAATTGTAAATGTTTTTTTAACCTTGACCTTTAAATTTTCTCTAATGCTTATTTATTTTTGAGAGAGAGAGAGAAAGAGAGACAGACTGTGAGCAGGAGAGAAGCAGAGAGAGAGAGAGGGAGACTCACAATCTGAAGGAGGCTCCAGGTTCCAAGATGTCAGCACAGAGCCCCATGTGGGGCTCAAACCCATGAACCATGAGACCATGACCTGAGCCGAAGTCAGAAATTAATCTTGACTTTTAAAACCCGGTTTTATGGCTACCTCTGTGATATATACTCCTTTCTGCATTCCTGTCCTGACCGGAGTCTCCTAAAGATGCCGTCTGTTGGGTTCATTTCACACTCAAATATATCCTGCCTTGTACTGCAACCATATTCTCCCAGTTTTTCTTTCCGATGTCCATCAATGCGGTGTTATTTACACGGGAAGACAAGTTTTGTTAGCCTGAATTAAAGAATACGCATGATACTGCTTTCAGAAAAAGGAATTCAACCCCATACACACACTAATTTGTGGTTTATTAATAAACACGTGATGATTTAGGAACATGTAAACCTTGATTTACTCAGAGTTTATTACATTTGCACAGACACAATAGAAAATAAAATCACTGAGGAAAATAACAACCCTGACTCATGGCACAAACATTACAATAATTACTAAACAGAATTTCATTTTAAATATTTTTAAAGAGAATGATTATAGATCATACTAGTCATTATTTAGAAAATTAAGTTCATTGGAAGACTTCAGGTGTAAAAACACTTTAGATTACTAAAGAACCATTCTACAAATATTTATATTTAGATACTTGTCACAAAAATATTCTGAGGTATAAGTAATTGTAAGGAAGTTCTGACAACTCATATCTAAAGATCTATGTTCAAATACCAGTGTCTGTAGAATATGAAGATATCATCATAAAACTCACTCTGCCCTCAATGGATCACTATGGATGAAGTTATTACAGCTAGAATCTGACCTTATGCTGCTATAAAACTGTTTTCTCCCCAAGATAATACGGGTCTCAGTTGGTTTACCAACCAGATCTTCTTACCCTTTAGCATAAAAACATTATGTGAATGAACATTTAAACTCTTATACATAAGAAATTTCTCTGTCCATTGTATTAAATACTTTAATAATGTAGAAACTGATGTATGCAGCAGTATTTTCTGTTACTCTGAACCACAAGAGGGTATTACTCCTAAAATTGTATAATAGATAATAGCATCCAGTGCCCATGAAGTGTTTTTCTGAGAGACCATCTTGGAAGACACCCATGAAAACAGACGCTTTAACACAAGTAATATTGTCTTCTCTCTGGCAGAACTGTTGCAAACAGTTTTAAATATAAAAGTATTTTAATTAATCAGAGCAGTGTATTTCGTTGCATGAGAGCTCTAAATGGGAATTATCAGGCCTTAGTCCTATTTTATAATCTAACAAATATGTAGTGCATATCTACCATGTGTCAGCTACTATTCCAAACATCGGAGAAAAAATGATAAGCCAAAGAGACATGTTATGTTCTTCTCACCTAGTATACAGTCTACGGGCATTATGGAGAAAAGGAAGCCAGAACACAAAATACAGTGATTTTCCTGCTACTATTTGAGTAAGAGAAGAGTAAGATTAGAAGAGGAGAAGGAGTTAGGGAGAAAGAGAGAATGAAAATTCAACTTTTGAAAACCTAGAAGTAACTTAACTGTAGAAGAAAATGTGTGGGTGGATGGCAGAATGGAAGAGATTAATGACAATGGGTCATACCAGAGAGAAGAGAGTGAGCTTTGGTAGTCTTAATTTAAGGACTTTGCATTGTCTCCATGTGGGAAAAAAATTCATAATTATCATCTGAATCTATTAAAACTAGCAAACTCCTTTAGATGGTGTTGGGTTGTTTTGTTTTGTCATTTATTTCTCTACATGGTTTCATTTCTTTCTGTTGTGGCTGATACCAAGCATGTTGGCAGAAATTAGGTGGCATGTTTATTGGATTAGAATTTATTAATTTATAGCCTTCTTTTCATATGTAACCCTATCTAGATAAAGCTTTGGTGCCTTAACCCATAAAAAGAGTTCTATTACGGGGCGTCTGGGTGGCTCAGTCAGTTGAGCATCCGACTTGAGCTCTGGTCATGATCTCGCAGTTCGTGAGTTCGAGCCCCACCTCAGGCTCTGTGCTGACAGTTCAGAGCCTGGAGCCTGCTTCAGATTCAGTGTGTCCCTCTCTCTCTGCCCCTCCCCTGTTCATGCTCTGTCTCTGTCTCAAAAATAAAGAAAACTAATAATTTTTAAAAAAAAAAAAGTTCTATTATGTTCTCTAATTGTGGGAGATTTAGGAAATCAGATTTTCAATAAGCTATTCTTCTTAGGTACTAATAACATGGTAAAGGCACAGTATAATAAACTTAAGGTTAAGGTAAAGTATTCTATGAAATGGTGAATATTGATAAGAGAATATTAGGTGCAAATGTCCTAACTATGCATTAGAAGTCTGCCCCCATCTAACAAAATGCAACACAATCTTAATTTCTGCCCGTGTATAAATTAGGAGGTATTTAATATTTCTCCTGTTTAATCCATGTGCTTGGTAAATTTTATTTTAAGCTATTCCTGTCACCCTTGTTGAATAGTTAAACCAAACAGCAGTGTAAGAACTGCACTTCATATAGGTTAAAGAATGTGCAACTGAAGTAACAAAATCCCATGGTACTGATGTAGTCTCTAACACATTTTTATTTTGGTTTTCGATTTGTTCCATTATTTTTAAAAATGCATCAATGTTAGTCTTCTGTAAGTATTATGCCTCCAAGACAGATGGTTATTTTTTAAATTTTGTAATGATATCAGCTCAGGTCATGATCTCACAGTCGTGGGATCAAGCCTCCCATTGGGTTCTGTGCTGATAGTGCAGGGTTTGCTTGTGATTCTCTATCTCCCTCTGTCTCTGCCCATCCCCCGTTCGTGTTCTCTCTTTCTCTCTTCTCAAAATAAATAAACTTTAAAAATAAATAAAAAATTAAATGCTGTAAAAGGTAACTTTTCCATTATGTCATATTCTAAGTTTACAACAAAACTGAGAAGAATAAACAGAAGTTTTTCATATATTCCACTCCCCCTACCCACGCATAACCTCCCCACCACCACCATCACGCACCAGAGGGGCGTACACGTTGGCAAGGATGAACCTACAGTGACATATCACAATCACCGAAGTCCATAGTTTGCGTTATGGGTGTAATGCAAGATTACAAGACGCACAACATGCTGTGCATCCTGTGGGATTGGACAAACGCATTCCTAACATGTGCCCGTCACCATACTGTCACACAAGGTATTTCACTGATCTAAAATCCCTCTATGCTTTCCCTATTCAACTCTTCCTACTTCCTCCATTCCCTACACCCTGGCAACCATCGATCTTTGGCGCCAGTTTTGCTTTTTCGAGAATGTCATATAGTTGGAAACATATACTGTGTAACCTTTTCACATTAGCTTCTTTGACTTAATACATGCGTGTAAGGTTCCTTCATGTCTTTTCATGGCTTGATAGCTCATTGATTGTTAGTGCTGAGTAATATTCCATTCTCTAGATGTTCTACACTTTATTTACCCGTTCACTTACTTAAGAATATCCTGGTCACTCCGGGCTTTGCAATTATAAATAATGCTGTTAGAGACATCCATGTGTGGGTTTATAGGTGGCCATAAATTTACAACTCCATCAAGTAAATATCAAGAAGCCCAATTATTGAATTGCATGGCAAAACTACCTTTAGTTTTTTAATAAACCACTGAATTGTCTTCTCAAGTGGTTGTGTCCTTTTGCATTCAGTGATGTGTGAGAGTTCCACTGTTCCACATCCTCACTCGCATTTTACAGCATCAGTGTTAGGGATTTTTGAAATACTACTAGTGCTATCTCATGGTTGTTTTAAATTGCATTTCCCTGGTGACATGTTATGTGGAGCACCTTTTCATATGCTTATTTGCCATATGTGTATCTTTATCTTTGGTGAGATAACTGGTAAGGTCTTTTGGTGGCTTTTTAAATCAGGTTGTTTTCTATGGTAGAGTTTTAAGAGTTCTTTGCCCATCTCGTGTAAGAATCTTCTATTAGATATGTCCTTTGCAAGTATTTTCCCCCAGTCTGTAGCTAGTAGGCTGTTTCATTTTGGCAGAGCAGCTTTACATTTTCAACTCCAGCTAATCAATTATTTCCTTCATGGATTGTGTCTTTGATATCCTATCTAAAAAAGCATCAAAATACCCAAGGTTATCTAGGATTTCTCCTGTGTTCTCTTCTAGGAGTTTCATGGTGATGCGTTTCACAGAGATCTATGATCCATTTGAGCAAATTTTTGTGAAGAATATAAGGGCTGAATCTAGATTCACCCTTTTGCATGTCCACGTCTTTTTGTTATAGCATTTCCTGAAAAAACTACCTTTGCTCTATAGCATTGCCTTTTCTCCCTTGTTCAAGAAGAGTTGACAGTATCAGGTGTCTATTTCTGGGCTCTCTATTCTGTTCCATCGATCTGCTTTCTTCATCTTTCACTAATATTGATTACTGGTTTGATTACTATAACCTAACAGTATGTCTTGAAGTTGAACAGCATAAGTCTTCCAACTTTGTTCTTTCCCTTAAATACTGTGTGTGCTATTATGGGTCTTAGGTCTCTACATATAAATATTTTTTTAAGTTTATTTGAGAGCGAGAGAGGGAGCAAGTGAGCAAGCAGGAGTCAGGTAGGGGAAGAGAGAGAAGAGAGAGAGAGAGAGAGAGAGCGAGAGAGAGAGAGAGAGAGAGAGAGAGCAAATCCCAAGCAGGCTCTGTGCTGTTAGCAGAGCCAAATGAGGGGCTTGACCTCATGAACCATGAGATCATGACCTGAACCTAAATCAAGAGCCAGACACTTAACTGAATGATGCACCCAGGCACCCCTTTATAAAAACTTTAGAATCAGTTTGCAGATATTCATAAAATCTTTCTTTCCATTTTGATTGAGATTGCAAATCTCAATAATATTGAGTCTTTCCATACATCAACATAGAATATCTCTCCATTTATTTAGCCCTTCAATTTCACTCATCAGAATTTTAGAATTTTCCTCATCTAGTGCTATAGATTTCCTTCTCGTCACTACTTTCACTGCATCCCATGAATTTGGGTAAATTGTGTTTTTTCATTTAGTTCAAAATATAAGTTTTTTTTAAAGTTTATATATTTTGAGAGACACAGCACAAGTTGGGGGAGGGGCAGAGATAGAGGGAGACAGAGAATCCTGCACTGTCAGCATGGAGCCCAACGTGAGGCTCAAACTCACCAAACCATGACATCATGACCTGAGCTTGAATCAAGAGGTGGACGTTTAACCAAATGAGCCACCTAGGTGCCCCGCCCCCCCAGGTATTTTTCTATTATGGATTTCTAACTTAATTCCACTGTGATCTGAGAACAGCTTTCTTTGATTTTTCTTTCAAATTTATTAGAAACTGTTTCATAGGACAGAATGTGGTCCGTGCTATGGATGAATAGATGAATGTGAACTGGAGAAAAATGTGTACTCTCATGCTGGATGAAGTGGACTATAATGTCATTTATATCTAGCTGATTGACTATGTTGTTGAGTTCAACTGCATCCTTACTGATTTTCTGCCTTCTGGATCCTTCCATTTCCGAGAGAAGTGTGTTGAAGTCTTCAACTTTCATAACAGTAGATTCATCGGTTTCTTCTTGCAATTCTATCAGTTTTGCTTCATGTAATGTGATGCGCTGATGTTTGGGACATACATGTTAGTAATTGTCACATGTTCTTGGAAAATTGACCCCTTTTATCAGTTTGTAGTATGCCCCCTCTGTCCCTGATAACTTTCCTTACTATGAAGTCCACTGTCTGAAATTAATATAGTGATTCTTCCTTTATTTTCATTAGTGTCATCATAGTATATTTTTCTCCATTCATTTAATTTAAATCGTATTTGTCTTTAGACTTAAAATAGGTTTCTTTGTAGACCACATATAGTTGGGTCATGTTTTCTGACCTTCTTGGACAATTTTAAGTAGTACATTTAGACCACTGATAAACTGATATTGATGTAGCTGAATTAGTATTCCCTATTTTTGTTATCATTTCCTATTGTGTTAATTTTTGCCTATTTTTGTCTTCTATTCTTTATATCTAGTATTTTTTTAACTGAGTATTTTGTATGATTCCATATTTTCTCCTTCCTTAGTAAATCAATTGTACTTTTTTAAAATTTTTTAGTGGTTTCCCTAGATTCTATTCCAAATAACATAATACCACTTTACAGGTAGTATCAACCCTTCCATACATCCCTCATGATATATACATATATGGATACATATTATATGTATATATCCCTTATATATGCATAAGCATACAAATTCAAATATCTTGTTGCTCTTATTTAGAACAAATTACTGTGTATTAGGTCATTTTCTTCCTCACTAAACAACTTTTACAACATTTCTTGCAAGGCAGATCTGTTGGCAAATAAACCCCTTCTGTTATTTTTTGTCTCAGGTCGTTTCTTTCTTTCCTCTTCACTTTTGAATGATAATTTCACAGGGCACAAAACTCTGGATTTGTTGGGGTTTTATCCCCAACATTCTAATTATTTCATTGCACTTCTTTTGGTTTGCTTGGTTCCTGAGAAGTCAGATATAACTCTTATCTTTGTCCTTCTATCAACCCACAGGCCTTTTCAATACTTTTTCTTTACCTTTGATTTTCTGTACTTTGAAAAGGATATGACTAGGTGTAATTTTTGGGAGGACATTTATTGCCCCCCCTCCCGGCTTTTTTCTGAGCTTCCTGGATCTGTGGCTTGGTATTAAACATTAATTTGGAGACATTTTCAGTCATTATTGTTTTAAACATTTCTTCTTTTTCTTTCTATTTCTACCATAGTTCTCATTACATTGATGTTACACCTTTTTTAAGAGCCCCACAATCCTTGGATAGCCTGTCCTATTTTTTTTTTTTAAGGTTAGTATTCTCTTGGCTTTTTGGCTTGAAGATTCTACGGGCATATCCTTTAGTTCAGAGATTCTTTCCTCTGTTGAATGTGGCCTACTCGTCAGTTCATTTAAAGTCTTCTTCATTTCTGTTATGGTGTTTTTATATCTGGCATTTCTTTTTAGTTCTTCGAATTTCCATCTTTGCTTATCATGCCCGTCTGTTCCTATATGTAGTCTACTTTATCTGCTATAGTCCTCAGCACATCAATCATAGTTGTTTTAAACTACCAGTCTAGTAGTTCCTTTAATCCATGCCATGTCTAGGTCTGATGCTTTCTCTGTCTCTTCAGATTGTGCCTTTTGCCTTTGGTGTGCCTTGTAATTTCTTTGTGATAGGTGCAAAGTATGCACTGAGTCAAAGACACTGATGAAGGTAGGTTCGTAAAGTGGTTGTGGGGTTTGGGGGAGGGTAAGAGTATAATCCTATGATGAGGTCTCAGTTTCTCATGAGCCAGTGTCTCTGGACTGTGAACACGACAAGTTCTCATTGTTGTTCTCCTCTTTTCGGTGGGACAGGCTGGCTAGAGTGTTCTGGGGTTGGGCATTTCCATTCCAGTCAGTTACGCTTCAATAATACCCTACTGGGCTGGGTTCTGATGAACTCATTTCCCTTGGCAACAACAGGCCTTGGTAAGAACAGAGTGGTCTCAAGTCTTTAAAAAGTTGTTCCTTTTCCCTTTCCCCTGACGGGGCTTCCTCAGAAGCCTGAGAGGATTTTTCTAAGATAGTTACTATGGAATGAATCTGGTTGAGCTCCTGGAAGTAAATCTCACAATGTTTTGCATCCTCCCACCCCCAAACCATGACTGTATCTCCCTGAGGATTTTAAAGCTTTGACTCGTCCACAGTGAGCCTCCAGCACTTCCATCAATTCCAATTTAGGGTTTCCTCCCTCCACCACTGATTTCCATAGTGGTTTCAGCCTGTGAGTCTCTGCTGCAGTCAACTGTGACTCTATTTTTCTGTATGTTTTCTCTTATCTCGGAGGCAGTGGTTTACCTTGTGTCTTCATCTCTTATGGATCTAGGAAGAGTTGTTGACTTTTCAGTCTGTTCAGTGCAGATTTTTCCAGGTTGTCAGGAGAAACTGGCCTAACCTTCAAGCACTTTATGTAACAAACTGGAAATGTGGTCATATGATTTTAGTATTTATTAATATATTTTTAATAACAGCTGAAAAATTTTAAGGTAATAAAATAATTATACTTAATACTTACATAATTGTTTCTGTAATCATAAAAAGAAAATACACAAATATTGTTCCCAACAGGAAAAAAATAAAAATTGTAATATAAGCATCTGTTACCTTACTCCACACTTATAGTTCATTTAATTGGGATGAAGTATGCTACAGAGAAGTGAGCATTTAGGTGTTTGGTTCACATTTTAGTTCTTGTTCAGGTTCTATTTTTATCTACATATTATCTAGTGATATGGGTGGATTCACTGAAATTGTATCCACAATTTTCTGTGTAGGTATAAAATGTCATTTATTCATCTTTTTGGCAAGAGTGTCCATAATTTTTGAAACATCTCAACTAGATATGTCTACAAAAATAAGTGGAAATTATCACTTGAAGCCATCAGAAACACCCTTCAGCCAGTAAGTTTTTATAAAGATATATTTATACTGAATGCTACATTTGCATTCACCTCTCAACCACCTGAGAGAAAAAGAAAATACATCACAATTTTGGGAAATAATTTTGCCTACAGGCTCAGGAAAACTCTTCAATTTTTAAACTTCTATGTTTTTTTTTTCCTAATTCTGTAGCTATCAGCAAGTATTTTCATTATTGAGGTAACGGATGCCACACAAAATCTCAAATGCACCAATTATCACTGGACTTAAATAAGTATTCAGTTATATAGTTCTTATAAGCTGAAATATGTTTCTACAAAATTCGTATGTTGAAGCTCTAACCCCCAATACTATGGAACATTAATGTATTTGAAAATAGAGCCTTTAAAGATGTAAGTTAAAATTTAAGTTAAGGCCGTTAGGATGGACCCTAATCTGATTTTACTGGTGTCCTTACAAGAAGAGGAAATTTGGACAGAAAGATGGAAAGGAAACATGCACAAAGACGAAAGACCTTTATGTGCCTCCCCATTAGCTATACGTTGTCTGCAAATGGAGGATTATTGTCCAAAGTTCTCTCAATGCCAACACTGCACACTCCGATACTCATACCCACAGGATTATGCTGTGCAAATTCCTACCAGCCTAGGCTCACCTGCACCCTGGAGGATTGTTTCCAGGGGAAACCATGTGATTCATACACAGAGCGATGCCATGAAACACACTATGTGCCTGCCAACCAGCCTCAATTCTTCTCTGCCCTGGGTGGTTATCCCTCATGACCCTTCTACACGGATTGTGCACACTTCGAGTTTCCCAACCATGGGGGCTTTCCAGCTTCTGCTGCATGCACACGTGCCAGGCTCAGCTTACCGGCACATTTCAGAGTGATCACTTGATTGGCAGGGAACTGGGGTAGCTCCAACAGAAGCAATCTAATGTACATCTTTGCCATTAAGTGGGCTGAAGCCATACCTTCTCTAATGAGGTTTAATCCCAAGCCTCAGAAGTACATCCCTGGTTTCTAATCTTGTTCCTTCTTGATGACTCTCACTGCTCTAGGGTATCCATTACTTATCTTTACCTCTTTATAGTTTCGTATACTAATAAAGTTTCCTACTTATTTGTATTAAACTTCTCTATAAATAACTATGCCATTTTTGTCTTGACTGGAACCAGAATGATATGTGTGTTTTGCCTGATAGGCCATTGGATTTCTTACAAGCAAGGGCTTGAAAGAGTGTTGGGTGCTTGTACTTTCTCTTATTTCTTTATAGCCATAATTAGTATATTCTAAGGGGAGCTGGGTGGCTTGGTCAGTTAAACATCTGACTGGCACAGGTCATAATCTCACGGCCGGTGGGTTCGGGCCTCACATTGGGCTCTGGGCAGACAGCTCAGAACCTGGAGCCTGCTTCAGATTCTGTGTCTCCATCTCTCTCTGCCCTGTCCCCACTCACGCGGTCTCTTTCTCTCTCCCTCAAAGATAAATAAACATTAAGTTTTTTAAATAAAAATTGTATCTTCCAAAGAAAGCTAGCCAGGTAAAGGAAGAGGATTCTAAGCATGAAAAACACCTGGAACGGGAGCAGAGTTTTCACAACTTTTGAGGGAGCAGAGCCAAGACTGGCAGAACTGCCTGCATGACCCGCAGCT
Source organism: Acinonyx jubatus (assembly GCF_027475565.1). NCBI lineage: Eukaryota > Metazoa > Chordata > Mammalia > Carnivora > Felidae > Acinonyx > Acinonyx jubatus. The sequence continues at coordinate 8,832,463 of NC_069382.1, read as the reverse complement.
GACTGCAGGCGCGTCAATGAGCACAGCTTTGACCAAAAACTTTGCCCAGTCCACACATTTGTTAGAAATATATCCCCGTCAGGGCACCTGGGTGGCTCTGGTTAAGCATCCTACTCATCATTTCAGTTCAGGTCATGATCTCACCATCATGAGATTGAGCCCCACATCAGGTTCCGCACCGAGCGTGGAGCCTCCTTAAGATTCTCTCTCCCCCTCCTCAACATGTGCATTTTTTCTCTCTCTCTCTCTCAACAAATAAAAATAATTAAAAAAAAAGTATACCCTCATTGTTTGGAGTTATCAGACTTGGGGTAGTTCATTACGCAAGAATACTTTGACAAAAGATAACTGATACAAAAACCTCTATTTATGTGGAAATCCTAAACTCTAACTCCCGTATGAAGCTGATAATCCAAGTTTTAAGAAGAATAAAGCAAATAGTGAAGACAAGTAAGAGAAATTTTAAAATCCCCAATTTACATAGTTCAATCTATCGTTCAAGTTTCATAAGCTACAAAGAATAATACAGAAACTCAATATAAATTAGCAAAAGGAAAAACAAATTGAACGAGCACCTCACTAAAGACGATGATCAAAACATATAGCAAGTTGCTCAGCACTATTGGTCATCAGTGAAATGCAAACTAAACACACACTGCACGACTACCGCACGTGGACTCTAATAGCTGAAGAAAAACAAAAACTGAACAATATACTTCCAGTTATTTATTGCAGAATAATGAACTACCTCACAACCCAGTGGCTGGAAACATCTCAATTTTCCATCTTATGATTTCTGTCTCATATCTCACGTTTCAAGAATTCTATCAGTCTTACATTGGGAATTCCTATGTTCTCCATGGCACTAAAGGAAGTCTAGTGGCTGGGCTAGTGGGAAGTATTGGAGACAAGTTCAGTCATGTGATGGCAAGCAAGGTTTTCAGGAAGGCTCGGATTAATTGGTACTATGAAAGCAGACCTCTCCAGCATGGTGGTCTCAGAGTGGTCAGACTGCTTACATGGTGGCTCAGAGCTCCAAACGGGGGGGGGGGGGGGGGGAAGGTTTCAAGACGCCCAAAGAGAAGGAACAATGCTTCCTATTACTAACCGGTCTTTCGAGTTTTACAACTTCACTTCTCTTGCAGTCTCCTAGCCAAGGAAGTCTTCAAGGCCAGTCCCACTTCAGGAGGAAGGGAGTTAGACTCTACCTCTCAACAGGAGAGTGAGTCGAGAATTGTTAACTATTATCAACCTTCAAGATTACAACTATTCGCAAAGAGGATAAATACGTAGTTGATGGGAAAGTAAAATGGTGTATCTAGTTTTGAAAACTGTTTGACATATGCTCTAAAGCTAATCCTAATCATAGTCTAACATCCGGAAGTTACTCTTTGAAATAATCACATAAATGTAGACAGTTGTTCTCCCAAAGACATGCACCAAAATGATCACTGTAGTGCTATTTAGCCCCAAATGAGAAAATACAGGCATGTCTTTTAATAGTAAAATGTCTAACGAGTTTATGACAGCACTCTGCAAATCAGCAATCTACAGCAATCTCCCATCCAACATGCTCTTAAAATAAGATTTTGATCACTTCATTCTCAAAAGGTGGGGTGCCTATTACCCCCCACCCCATCTTGAATCTGAATAGTCTGGCGATCAAAGGGACACTATATAACTTTTGAAGATAAATCATGGTGTAACTGAAGTTCCTACCTGATTCCCTTGGGTTCCTCCCTCTTAAAACCCAGGTCAAAGGGAGCCCAAGCAACCCACTGAGAACCAGCCTGGAAAGAAACCGCACTTTTGATGAGCCGATAGCTGCCAGCTTGTGCCAGCGTGCCAACCACATAGGTAAGCCATCTTTAAAATGAATACCCTAGCCCTGAATCAGTCTGCCTTAGCTGACACCAGCTGGAGTCAAGGCGAGCGGACCCATCGTAGTCATGCTCCCATTACAGGGTTATGACCACAAATAAATGACTGCTGTTAATTTAAGCCAGTATATTTTGAGGTACTTTTAATGTAGCTATAATAACTAGGAATGTGATACCAGCAACGAGCGCCTGAGACATTGCTGTTGGAAATAGAAAGCAGGTAAAAGTCTAAATGCTTTCTGAAAAAAGTGTTTTAGTTAAATTGCTTTAGTAAAAATTGTTGTAGTGGTTTACTGAAATCCTCAAAGGCCTCAAGGAAGCTGTAAGTAAAGGCTTAAAAGGATATGTTACTGGAAGTTGGAGGAAAGAAGTCCCATGTCATACAGAGGCAGAACAGTTAACAATACTGTCACCTGTCACACTGTGGAAGGCAGGCAAAGTGCCCAGTGAACTGGACGACCTAGCTGAAGGAGATTTTCAGGTAGAATATTTGAAGTGCCATCTGGCCCCTTCTCACCCTTTATGATAAAATGCGAGAAAAGAGACACAGCATAAAGAAGTGTTTAAACTTTAAAAAGCCAAGACATACCGGGTTGTAAAATAAAATTGTTTCTCATTTCCAGCCTCTCCCAGGACAAAATAGTCTCAAATTATCAAAGATTGAATCTCAGATAGGACCATAACCACCTTTGTTAAGGCTTCAGAAATATTTAAAGGAGTGAGGCATCAAATTTTTCAGACAAGAAAAGGCCTAAAACTACCCTCGAGGCATGCTTTTCAAATCTTCCTCATTAGGCAACAGGGCTTCTAAGACTCCTGAAGGAATTGTGCTACAGCTGCCTTAAGGAGAGAAGGCAGGGAAGAATCTGTGGCCGTGGGTTTTGTCCGGTGTAAATGTGGATGGGCGCACAAATCGCATACATAGCATTCACATATATAATAAATAGAACTGTCGCTTTTGGTCATTGGGTCTTCTACAGGGGTGCACAGCACAGCAAGGGTAACTGGAACACTGTGGTATATTGACACAAAGCCATATGACTGGAGGACGAGACAGTCTCCCTCCCTCTCTGCCTTCCACCGCTCAGGCTCTCTCTCTCCCTCAAAGTAAATAAACATTTTTTTAAAAAAGAAAAAAAAAACATACCAAAAAGCAAAATATGCCAATCATGATTACTAATTTCTTCAACTAGATAAACCATTTGGGTTAAAAAAAAAAAAAGTCAAAATAGCTTCCCTGATAACCTGCATCCCAGGTTTGTGGTAACATTGGTCTATCCTGATAGTGCAATGCCCTCGACCACCACCCCCACCCCCAGCCCCACCTGGGAAGGGAGGGGGAGTTGGGTGAGGGGGAAGAGCCACAAGGCATTTAGTCTTAACAGTGGACAGGTTGAACACCCCTGAGCCTCTATGTCTTTAAACTACCTATTATGGGGGCACCTGGGTGGTCAGTGGGTTGAGTGTCCAACTCCTAATCTTGGCTCAGGTCATGATCCCAGGGTCGGGAGATCAAACCCTACATCAAGCTCTGTGCTGAGCATGGAGCCTGCTTGGGATTCTCTTTTCCTCCCTGTGTCCCTCTCCCTTACTTGTGCATGCTTGCTCACTCTCTTAACAAATAACAAAATAAGTAACACTTGACTTTATACTTCCATTTTCCTCATCTATAAAATGGATAAGAATACTGTCTACTTTACAGGTTTTATAGGGATTCACTGAAGAAAGTCTTTAGAAGACTGCCAGGTACCTAGTCACAATTGGGAGAACAATGATTTTACGACTGTCATTTCTATATAAAAAGGAATCAATGCTCATCAGAAATAATGAGAGCTTCAAGTCCTAAGTTCATTACTTTGATTCATCTCTACTTACCTAGATATCCTCAAGAAATTTTTCTTTCTTTTTATTTTTTAAGGTAGAGTACATGTTTCCATATTCCCTGAATTCCTACATGCTCATATTGGAAAAATGTTGTGACTTTGTGTAATATTCTTGGGTCATATTTTCTTTCCCTCAGTACTCTGAAGACGGGTGTCTCACTGTCTTCTGATCTTACTACTGTGGAGAGGTTGGAGACCAGGCTAATTTTTCCTGAATTGAGGTGGTATTTTTTGGTGTGATGGTCTAAAGAATTATATCTTTATCCTGAAGTTAAAAAGCTTAACTTTGGGCTAAAAGCAGTCTTTGTTAGAATACCATGGCTTTTGTTAAATGTCCCTTGGCAGGGTTCATTTCCATTAATTTAGTAGTGTATCCTACTCACGTAGAAGGCTACCACTGAGTTTCAGATCATTTCTCCAACTCAATACATAAGCCTAGAGTCTATTTTGTTGGAAAGAATCACTCCGTTCATTTCACCATGTTGTACACCTTTCTAGCTGCTAGTAGTTTCCAGTCTTCCTCCGAGGTGGGCAAAGTGTGCTCACTCATTTGTTCATCTATACACTTAGACATGTTAATGGGCATTTCTTGGGATTTTAACATTTTATCAGGATGGTGTCAAAGGGAAGAAGTCACTTTTAGGAACCGTGATTTTTTTGTTGCTTTTCCTGCAAGATTCAATTAAGTGAATCTTATATTCTTCCTTTGCTTGAAGTTTTGAATGTGATTTCATAAAGTTATATCCCTTCCCTTGTTTTGTTTATGCAATTTTGTTTTTTCATTTGTTGACTAGCTTTTTCTAGTTTTTGTTCATTTCGTCAGGATTTCCAAAGGGACATTCTGTGAAGTTTAAATCCATTGTCTTACTTATGCCCTTATTTACAGCTTTCCAAGAGGCAATTAAGGATAAATGTATTCAAAAGAGTATTTGAAGGAGAAACCTTTCATGGAGAACTCTAGATAAACATAAGAACTTTCAAAAAGTCAGTAAAACAACTTCAAGAAAATAATGCATCTTTCTTAATAAGAAATGAAAAATATGGGGAAGTGGTTTTTTTAGTAAATCAAGAGTCAGAAGCAAGGCAAGAATCATGTGTATTTTGTACAACCATACGAAATATTAGGCTGATGGTTTTTAATCTTACACCTTTATTAAATGCACATAAGCCACTATTTTCTAATGTACACTGTGGAGGATGAAGTTAATGATGTTCTCAAGATACATCATCAGTAAACTAACTGAAATTCATAGCCATTTTGCAACATCACCAGAAAGGAGAGATAAATGATTAAATGACAACAAATACTACAAAGTATATTTGCACATTTAAAAAGTCTGATTGTAAGTTCTAAGAAAAAAATAGGAGTTACCAAGTGTTAAAATCTTAATTACATGTTCATTCTTCTACCTTGGGGGTACAGAATATATACAGGTTTATTATAATTTTCAAAATGTGACTTGCTTTTCCCACATTCTGGTGTTTCTAATTCTGCATGCTGTTATCAAACATGATATCCATTAAAAGATTATTTTCATTATACAGTGGTATCTGGCTCTTTAAAAGAAATCAACACAGAATTTGAAAGGATCCTAGAATTTTAAACCTAAGTGGGATGATAGAAATCAGATAGTATAAACTCCTTCATCCTGCAGATGAGAAAAGAATCTCATAGATGTTGAACCTTGCCAAGCTTCCTGCTTACATACATACCTAGTAACAAGAGAAAGATAGAACACTTTCTGTAAAGAAGGGAATATACATGTTGTCATGTTTTAAGGAAATAACTTCTATTATTGTTTAATTCCTAGAACAAGCACAGATCTCTGTGTACAACTGTAATTGCTTTTGATATGTAATCATGGCAGCATTTTTCATGTTTTCTGACATTGTCAAAAATTAAACCCTTTCTGCAAAAATTAGTAAGTATTTTCAATATTTGCTTAATCCTTGGCTTCCAGTTTTCTAGATGGTTTGTGGTCATATGGGCAGGTGAATGGGAAACTGAAGGAACACCATTTTTCAAAGGCTCCATTTCTGCTGTTTTTCTGCCAGGTCCCATTTACTCATGTGTATTTACTCACTCTGTTATTTTGCATCTGAGTAAAAACCAAAGAAGCCATCTTCCCGCGCCAAGGGGGAAGCAAGAAAATTAATTTTTCTCTAAGTTTTGTCACAGGCCCCCAAATACCTGGTGACATCTAGTAAGAGCTGGATCCCAAACAGGTTGCAGGACGTTACTTTGAACAAACTTCATCTGACACTGACAACCACACCCCCTACTTTGATAATTTGTAAAATAATACCTTTATTTGCCTGTCACTTGCATTTGGTTGGACAGTACACTAGATTCCTGAAGGAACAGGGATCCAGGATTCCTTTCCAATATAAATCCCTAACCCCAAGCCACTAGGAGACTATAAGACTCGTTCTCTTTTCCTGAGTCTCCCAGACACCACGTCTACTCTACCTGTCATTCGCCCTTTTCAGTAAACTCTGCTTTTACTTCCTTCTGGCTCATGTCCAATCTCTATCCTACACAAGGGAAAAGACCCTGTTGGCTGGTCCAGCATGTTCAGAGTCAGAAGCCCCCCAGGTTCCCATACCCAGCCTGCTAACCTCAGGATTTCTTGAATCCTAGCCAGGATTTAGGACACATGTAGAGCTAGAATAAGGACCTGAGTTGTGAGCTGTAAATTCTCATCTCATAGAATCCTAATCTTGCTTCTACAAGTATGACCAACAACACTCTACAGAGGGGTACTAATGATATGAAATTGAAAAATAAATTTTAAAATAGAATATTTCTCTCAGAAATAACACATTTTAATTTTCTGGAATGAAAGAGTGCAACAGAGATATTCTCTTTCCAGTTACATGTCTTTGTTTACAGAGATTACAAAAGTCTTAGATTTCTGAGAATATGCAGTATTTGGAATGGAGAAAACTCTCATTTAAGACAGGACAAGTGTGAGCAGATGTCACCTAAGACCTACCTGAACTTTGCAAATAAACATCTCATTAGGATAGAGTTCCTAGAATTATTGCACAGGTAATCTCTAATAATAGTACAAAAACAGAAGTTCAAAGGGACTCAAGATGGTACAACAGTATAACAATTTTAATAATAACCATCATAATTTCTAGAGAAAGAGAAACATCAGCCCTCTCTCCCTAGTCTTTAGATTCTAGAAAATCTGAGACACCTCAGAAAAGGAGGTTCAAAGTAAGCTGTGTCACTCTGCTTCCTTGTTTTTCAAATTGTATCACTGTATTGTTAATAAATCATTGACATCAATCAGCGAATATATCTATTTTCTAAATATCATCTATTTATCAGAATTATGGAAATATTCCTTTAACTCCAGCTTTTCTATATAGCTTTGCAAGTAACTCTTTGTCTCTATTGATGCAAGATATCTAACATTTAAATTATTAATCAGTCTCCTATTGCCTAGCTTCACAGAGTCAAGGAATTATATCATCATCAGACCTCTTCCAATAGTCAGCAGGTAATCTTGGAATTAGAAATATTAAAGTCTATTGGATCATATTCCTTCCTACTTTTGGTGCAGCTAAGTTTAAGAACAAACTCATGTTCAAATTAGCAAAGCTCACTCAGAATACAAAAGGTACATGCTAATTAGAGACTCATGTTCTTCCTTATAATAATTCATACTCAGCCAATATATCCAGGCACCACACCCAACCCCCCACCCCCCAGCACACCACCTGTGTCAGTCATCACCTCCAGTGCAAGGGCAATATATTCTATTCTCTGTTTTTTTTTTTTTTTTTTTCAATTCAGATACTAATATGTCTCAACCCACTTCTCATTCCAAATCTCTAAGAATCTGGCGATTCTTCCAGTCTGTAGTTTTATACCTTTCCCTTTAATCATCCTGTGTATCTTCTCTTTTCTATGCTCTTCACACACAATGTCAATCTTATGTACCATTTTAAGGATCCCAGTGTTTTCTTCTCCCTTAACTTTAATATGTTTCTTATAATTTCATGGAATACCAAACAAAATCCCGAGAAGGGTCTAAGTATCTAGACTGCAAGGACATATTATGTACACACCATCCATGCTTCATTCTAAGTACAAGTTGGTAGAATGTTTGTCTTCCCAATGATGCTAAGCTCTGGATGCCTATACTGAGAACTTAGGATCCTTTATTCCTTCCCAAACCATTATAAAAGCCATTTGATTCTTTTCATTGGTACGTTTTTGGGTGAATCCTGCTTCTTGCCTAAACCATAATATATTACTATTATGCCGAATAGTAATAATTAATAGCAAAAACTCAAGATTTTGCTTGATACTGTACTAGTAATTTGTTTAGGGAAGCTTATATCATGGACAGAGGACTTTATCAGCTGGTTGTCAGTTAATCTCTATTATTTAGAAAAAAAGTGGGGAAAAATTGAGGGAGATGATCATTACTAAGGGACTTTCTGGAGATTTGATTTGCACATGTACAGTTTTCTCAAATAGTAACTGAAGATGTCTACATGGATTAAACCCATTCTATCAAATACAAGTAGGTGACAGAGAGGAAGATGGCGGCATAGGAGCACACTGGGCTCGCTGCGTGTGCTGATCACTTAGATTCCACCCACACCTGCCTAAATAACCCAGAAAACCACCAGAAGACTAGCAGAACAGATTCTCTGGAGCCAAGCGTAGACAAGAGGCCCACAGAAGAGGGTAGGAGGGGCGTAGAGGCGGTGCACACTACACGGACTGGCGGGAGGGAGCTGGGGCAGAGGGGCAGCCTGCCGGCAAAGCAGAGCCCCCGAGTCTGGCTGGCAAAAAGCGGAGGGGCCGTACAGAGTGTGTTCCGACAGCAAGGGGGACTTAACATGTGGAATGTTGTAAGTTAACAGCTCTGCTCCGAGAGAGGGAGGGCTGGAGGACAACAGGAGGGAGAGTTGTTGAGCCCCTGATGACAGAGCTCAGCTTGGTGGAGAAAAAAGGTGCACGCCAGTGCCATCTCCCTCACCCATCCCCCAGCCAAAATCCCAAAGGGAACTAGTTCCTGTCAGGGAACTTGCTTGCACCGTACAAACACCCAACACTGTGCTTCTGTGGATCCATCCCTCTGGCAGTGGGTTTGACTCCCTCCAGGTGTCACAGGGCCCCTCCTGAAGTGGATCTCCAAAGGAAAAGCGAGCTGAGCCTGCCCCTCCCACCCCCGTGCACCTTGCCCATCCACCCCAGCTAATACGCTGGATCCCCAGCACCACAAGCCTGGCAGTGTGCAAGTAGCCCAGACGGGCCACCCCACCCCACGTGAATCCCGCCTCTACAAGAGGGGAAGAGAGGGTACACACCAGTCTGACTGTGGCCCCAGGAGTGGGCTGGGGGCAGACATCAGGTCTGACTGTGGCCCCATCCACCAACGTAAGTTACTCAAGACAGAACAGGTGAAGTATCCTGCAGTTCTGCACCACTCCAGGGACTATCCAAAATGACAAAACGCAAGAATTCCCCTCAAAATAAACTCCAGTAAATAGCGACAGCTAACGAACTGATCAAAAACGATTTAAACAATATAGCGGAAAGTGAATTTGGAATAATAGTCATAAAATTAATCACTGGGCTTGAAAACAGTATAAAGGACAGCAGAGAATCTATTGCTACAGAGATCAAGGGACTAAGGAACAGCCAGGAGGAGCTAAAAAATGCTATTAATGAGCTGCAAAATAAAATGGAGATGACCACAGCTCGGATTGAAGAGGCAGAAGAGAAAATAGGTGAACTAGAAGATAAAATTATGGAAAAAGAAGAAGCTGAGAAAAAGAGACATAAAAAAAAAATCCAGGAGTATGAGGGGAAAATTAGAGAACTAAGTGATACACTAAAGAGAAATAATCGACGCATAACTGGTATTCCAGAGGAGGAAGAGAGAGGGAAAGGTGCTGAAGGTGTATTTGAAAAAATAATAGCTGAGAACTTCCCTGAACTGGGGAAGGAAAAAGGCATTGAAATCCAAGAGGCACAGAGAACTCCCTTCAGACGTAACTTGAATCGATCTTCTGCATGAAATATCATAGTGAAACTGGCAAAATACAAGGATAAAGAGAAAATTCTGAAAGCAGCAAGGGGTAAACGTGCCCTCACATATAAAGGGAGACCTATAAGACTCGTGACTGATCTCTCTTTTGAAACTTGGCAGGCCAGAAAGGAATGGCAGGACATCTTCAATGTGATGAACAGAAAAAATAAGCAGCCAAGAATCCTTTATCCAGCAAGTCTGTCATTTAGAAGAGAAGGCGGATAAAGGTCTTGCCAAACAAACAAAAACTGAAGGAATTCCTCACCACTAAACCAGCCCTACAAGAGATCCTAAGGGGGATCCTGTGAGACAAAGTACCAGAGACATCGCTATAAGCATGAAGCCTACGGACATCACAATGACTCTAAACCCATATCTTTCTATAATAACACTGAACGTAAATGGACTAAATGTGCCAACCAAAAGGCATAGGGTATCAGAATGGATAAAAAAACAAGACCCATCTATTTGCTGTCTACAAGAGACTCATTTTAGACCTGAGGACATCTTCAGATTGAGAGTGAGGGGATGGAGAACTATTTATCATGGAAGTCAAAAGAAAGCTGGAGTAGCCATACTTAGACAAACTAGACTTTAAATTAAAGGCGGTAACAAGAGAGGAAGAAGGGCATTATGTAATAATCACAGGGTCTATCCATCCGGAAGAGCTAACAATTATAAATGTCTATACGCCGAATACAGGAGCGCCCAAATATATAAAACAATTACTCACAAACATAAGCAACCTTACTGATAAGAATGTGGTAATTGCAGGGGACTTTAACACTCCACTCACAGAAATGGATAGATCATCTAGACACATGGTCAATAAAGAAACAAGGGCCCTGAATGATACATTGGATCAGATGGACTTGACAGATATTTAGAACTCTGCATCCCAAAGCAGAATATACTTTCTTCTCGAGTGCACATGGAACATTCTCCAAGATAGATCACAAACTGGGTCACAAAACAGCCCTTCATAAGTATATAAGAATTGAAATCAGACCATGCATACTTTTAGACCACAATGCTATCAAACTTGAAATCAACCACAGGAAAAAGTCTGGAAAACCTCCCAAAGCATGGAGGTTAAAGAACACCCTACTAAAGAATGAGTGGGTCAACCAGGCAATTAGAGAGGAAATTAAAAAATATATGGAAACAAACGAAAATGAAAATACAACAATCCAAACGCTTTGGGATGCAGCGAAGGCAGTCCTGAGAGGAAAATACATTGCAATCCAGGCCTATCTCAAGAAATAAGAAAAATCCCAAATACAAAAATCTAACAGCACACCTAAAGGAAATAGAAGCAGAACAGCAAAGACACCCTAAACCCAGCATAAGAAGAGAAATAATAAATATCAGAGCAGAAATAAACAATATAGAATCTAAAAAAACTGTAGAGCAGATCAATGAAACCAAGAGTCGGTTTTTTGAAAAAATAAACAAAACTGATAAACCTCTAGCCAGGCTTCTCAAAAAGAAAAGGGAGATGACTCAAATAGATAAAATCATGAATGAAAATGGAATTATTACAACCAATCCTTCAGAAATACAAGCGATTATCAGGGAATACTATGAAAAATTATATGCCAACAAACTGAACAACCTGGAAGAAATGGACAAAATCCTAAACACCCGACCACTTCCAAAACTCAATCAGGAGGAAATAGAAAGCTTGAACAGACCCATAACCAGCAAAGAAATTGAATCAGTTATCAAAAATCTCCCAACAAGTAAAGTCCAGGACCAGATGGCTTCCCAGGGGAGTTCTACCAGATGTTTAAAGCAGAGATAGTAACTATCCTTCAAAAGCTATTCCAAAAAATAGAAAGGGAAGGAAAACTTCCAGACTCATTCTATGAAGCCAGTATTACTTTAATTCCTAAACCAGACAGAGACCCAGTAACAGAAGAGAACTACAGGCCAATATCTCTGATGAATATGGATGCAAAAATTCTCAATAAGATACTAGCAAATCAAATTCAACAGCATATAAAAAGAATTATTCACCATGATCAAGTGGGATTCATTCCTGGGATGCAGGGCTGGTTCAACATTCGCAAATCAATCAACATGATACATCACATTAATAAAAGATAAGAACCATATGATCCTGTCAATTGATGCAGAAAAGGCATTTGACAAAATTCAGCACCCTTTCTTAATAAAAACCCTTCAGAAAGTAGGGATAGAAGGAACATACTTAAACATCATAAAAGCCATTTATGAAAAGCCCACAGCTAACATCATCCTCAATGGGGAAAAACTGAGAGTTTTTTCCCTGAGATCAGGAACACGACAGGGATGTCCACTCTCACCGCTGTTGTTTAACATAGTGTTGGAAGTTCTAGCATCAGCAATCAGACAACAAAAGGAAATCAAAGGCATCAAAAATTGGCAAAGATGAAGTTAAGCTTTCACTTTTTGCAGATGACATGATATTATACATGGAAAATCCGATAGACTCCACCAGAAGTCTGCTAGAACTGATACATGAATTTAGCAAAGTTGCAGGATACAAAATCAATGTACAGAAATCAGTTGCATTCTTATACACTAATAATGAAGCAACAGAAAGACAAATAAAGAAACTGATCCCATTCCCAATTGCACCAAGAAGCATAAAATACCTAGGAATAAATATAACCAAAGGGGTAAAAGATCTGTATGCTGAAAACTATAGAAGGCTTATGAAGGAAATTGAAGAAGATATAAAGAAATGGAAAAACATTCCGTGCTCATGGGTTGGAAGAATAAATATTGTCAAAATGTCAATACTACCCAAAGCTATCTACACATTAACTTCAATCCCAATCAAAATTGCACCAGCATTCTTCTCGAAGCTAGAACAAGCAATCCTAAAATTCATATGGAACCACAAAAGGCCCCCAATAGCCAAAGTAATTTTGAAGAAGACCAAAGCAGGAGGCATCACAATCCCAGACTTTAGCCTCTACTACAAAGCTGTCATCATCAAGACAGCATGGTATTGGCACAAAAACAGACACATAGACTAATGGAATAGATAAGAAACCCCAGAACTAGACCCACAAACATGGCCAACTAATCTTTGACAAAGCAGGGAAGAATATCCAATGGAAAAAAGACAGTCTCTTTAACAAATGGTGCTGGGAGAACTGGACAGCAACACGCAGAAGGTTGAAACTAGACCACTTTCTCACACCATTCACAAAAATAAACTCAAAATGGATAAAGGATCTGAATGTGAGACAGGAAATCATCAAAACCCTAGAGGACAAAGCAGGAAAAGACCTCTCTGACCTCAGCCACAGCAATTTCTTACTTGAGACATCCCCAAAGGCAAGGGAATTAAAAGCAAAAATGAACTATTGGGACTTCATGAAGATAAAAAGCTTCTGCCCAGCAAAGGAAACAATCAACAAAACTAAAAGGCAACCAATGGAATGGGAAAAGATATTTGCAAATGACATATTGGACAAAGGGCTAGTATCCAAAATCTATAAAGAGCGCACCAAACTCCACACCCGAAAAACAAATAACCCAGTGAAGAAATGGGCAGGAAACATGAATAGACACTTCTCTAAAGAAGACATCCAGATGGCCAACAGGCACATGAAAAGATGCTCAACGTTGCTGCTCATCAGGGAAATACAAATCAAAACCATACTCAGATATCACCTCACACCAGTCAGAGTGGCCAAAATGAACAAATCAGCAGACTATAGATGCTGGCGAGGATGTGGAGAAACGGGAACCCTCTTGCACTGTTGGTGGGAATGCAAACTGGTGCAGCCGCTCTGGAAAACTGTGGAGGTTCCTCAAAAAATTAAAAATAGACCTACCCTATGACCCAGCAATAGCACTGCTAGGAATTTACCCAAGGGATACAGGAGTACTGATGCACAGGGGCACTTTTACCCCTATGTTTATAGCAGCACTCTGAACAATAGCCAAATTGTGGAAAGAGCCTAAATGTCCATCAACTGATGAATGGATAAAGAAATTGTGGTTTATATACACAATGGAGTACTATGTGGCAATGAGAAAGAATCAAATATGGCCTTTTGTAGCACCGTGGATGGAACTGGAGAGTGTGATGCTAAGTGAAATAAGCCATACAGAGAAAGACAGATACCATGTTTTGACTCTTATGTGGATCCTGAGAAAGTTAACAGAAACCCATGGGGGAGGGGAAGGATAAAAAAAAAGAGGTTAGAGTGGGAGACAGCCAAAGCATAAGAGACTCTTAAAAACTGAGAACAAACTGAGGGTTGATGGGGGGTGGGAGAAAGGGGAGGGTGGGTGATGGGTATTGAAGAGGGCATCTTTTGGGATGAGCACTGGGTGTTGTGTGGAAACCAATTTGACAATAAATTTCATATATTAAAAAAAAATACAAGTATAAGGGATTATCAATCTACCATATGAGTTTTTACTCTCACCCGTAGAAACTTTGGGTAGAATGGATTTTTAAACTTTTAAACTGTGTTTTAATAAAAGTTTTAGGTTCTCATTAAAATTTTGCAGGAAAGACTTCTCATGTGTCCCCTACCTTCACAGATGTACAGTCTTCCCCACTATGAAAATCTCACACCAAAATGGTACATTTTGTAACTCATCAGCCTACACTGTCACTATCACCCAAAGTCCACAGTTTACATTGCAATTCATTCTTGGTGCATGTTCTGTCAGTTTGAACAAACATAGAATGACATGTACCCATCATTATGGTATCACAGAGAATATTTTTGCTCTCCTCAAAATGTTCTACACTCTGCCTATACATCTCCTCCCCAATTTCTGCCAACCACTGATCTTTTCACTGTCTCCGTAATTTGCTTTTTCAAGAATGTCATATAATTGGAATCATATAGTACACAGACCTTTTTAATTGGTTTCTTTCCTTAGTATTTTTATTCCCTGCATGTCTTTTTCATGGCTTGATAGATTTTTTTTCCCTCTTAGCAGTTATATACTTTCAGCGTATTGATCAATCAATCAGAAAAATGCTTCCAAAATGGCCCTAATGAAACCTCGCCAGTCTTGACATCAAAGATGCTGCAACACTGCCAGGTATCAAGCTGAAGTGACATTGACTCATTATGATTTGATGAGCTAGGATCCAAGAGTGATGAGAACCAGGTCTTTGGAGTCCACAAGTCTGTGTGGAAATCATGGCGTATCAAGCTATGTAACCTTGAGCAAGTTATGTAACTTCTCTTGACTCAGTTTCTTCATCTTAAAAGTATAATTAACAGATACGTCAGAGTGTGCTTGTGATTAGCAAATGAATTGTTCAAAAGCACACAGAAGAGAGTTTAGAAAGGATTAAGAACCAGTGACTATTAACTATATTATATTTAAGACAAAGAAAGGTATCTAATCAACATTCCTGCACTCCAATAATATAGGTATTTCAGAAGAGAAATTCTTAAGATTATTACTCTTATTATCTTATGGCTTCCCAAATTCTTGCATTTGTTTAATATTGTTACAATTCTACTGGTATGAAGAAAGGTCAGGCAGCAGAACCCTAAGAGTGGCTAAGAACTTGGGTACTGAGCCACAACTCCTGGCAGAAATTTGTCTGTCATATCCCTAATTTCCACATTGAAGACATATAATAAAAAGCTGTAGGCCACTGGTGAGCTGAATACAAGCTGTAAGTGAAATAATATTACATAGATGGTATTTGATTAATGGAACGAACTCATAGGGTGGGTAATTCTTCGAATATAAGCATTTAAATGAGCAAAACCAAGGGACAGGGTAACTTGAAGTCAAGACACAGGGACTTGGTGACTACCAAAGGAAAATTGTTTTTGAAGAATGTTGTGGGATTCCACTGATGTGCTCGGCTCTCTGTTAGAGCTGCGGGAGTCTCAAGTTAAAATTATAAAAGTGCCTACAAATGTTTACCTCAACCACCATGTTTCAGTGAATTACAAACTACATGTTGGTCTATTTGAATTTTAGATGAAAAACTCCAAATTAAGATGAAAAACCAAACACAAAACAGAGCTTTACTATGATCTTCGGCTTTAATTTTTTTCATGTAGAAAAAGGTCATGCTAAGTTTAAATCAGGAAAAATATTTTAAGGACTTCAATGGAAATGGCAAAAGCTTAAAGGTAAGAAATTTGCCTTGGCCTCTAAGAAAGAAATGACGCTAATAAAAGTGAAGTACGAAAAATTGACTTAAAATGTGATCAACAATATTAGGAAAACCAAAGAAAATAATAATAAAATGCTGAAAATATAATACTTCTAAATTAGTAGCAAAAGACCAAAGAGACTTTTAATGGATTGTAATTTTAAAAAGTTACCAATGGACTACTACAAAAGAAAACACATTTATTTAAATGTCATTTGGTTGTTCTTTTTGTCATGAATGGCTGCTGGATGATACTCACAAATACTTGATATTTCTCAAAGCTGTGTGTCTCATGGACAATGTTTTAATTTATTTTCAAACCAGCTCCCTTCAGGATGGTTGTTTATCTCTTATTTCCTTTCCCCAAAACATAACTCAGCTTGGGTGGCTATTTTTTCAACACTGCACATCTCCTTAGGTATTATTTGTTTATTTCTAAATGGTCTTTCCCTAGGGTGATGTATGCAACATTTGCTTTGTTTATAAGAAACAATGACGATGTTTTATTAATGAATAGTTCACGTTTTAGCATGTAAAATCTATATACACAAAATGATTCTGTGAAATTTGTATATAAGAAAACATCTTTAGTTTTCTGTGATTTAAGTTGAATCTATAGCATTTACATTTTAAACTCAGTCATATCCTACATTTCTAACACAAAGAAAGGAACACACCTTTACTTTCAAGCTCCACAGAGTTGAGTTGTTTTTATATTAGAGCAAAGAGTACTGTACTGAGATAATAGTTCTTCTACAGAGACCATTTCCAAAGCTGGTGGAATGAAATCTAACACAGTTTTAGTGTCTCCATCCCCACTTCCTAAAAAAATCCAAGTAATTCCTACAGGACTATATCATTTCATATAGATTAGAACAAATCTGCCAAGAAAATTTGTAGAAGTAATCAAAGTATGGATAACAATTTTAAAAGACATAAACACGTAGCCTACAACTGAGAAGGTGACTCAGTCAATTCTCTGCACCCACTGCATAAGCTAATACTAGTTTTCTTTCATAATGAGATAGGATGGAATGATTTGGGCTCGGCCACCCACCAGTGACCAGTATAGTATAGTTTCTGTGCATCTGGCTGATTGATTTTATTTTTTCTAATTTTTTTGGCCATTTATTTATTTTTGAGATACAGAGCACAAGCAGGGGAAGGGCAGAGAGAGACCCAGAATCTGAAGTAGGCTCCAGGCTCTGATCTGTCCCAGACAGAGCCCGACGCAGGGCTCAAATTCATAAACAATGAGATCATGACCTGAGCCCAAGTCAGATGCTTAACCGACTGAGCCACCCAGGCACCCCCTGGCTGATTGACTTTAAAAGACTCTGGGCACTTGCTCAACTACCTCAGCCTTCATTTTACTTGAAATTGTGACTGTTCTTAATATTTTCCTGAGTTCTTCTACTCTGGCCAACCAATTAGCAATTAACACTTCAGGTTATCCTATGACAAAAATTCCTATCAGAATAAAGTTATGCATTGTCACTTTATTTACATTTGTAAGTCTTCTCATCCTTTAGTCATATTTCTATGGCTCTCCCTGGTTTATTTCCTGTAACAGCTTCCCAGAAAGTTATGTTATCTCTTCTACAGACACTTGTCTTTAAACTAGCCATCTTTAGATAAAGATATAAAAAAATGAGTATTTTAGGAATTGAAGAAAATATTCCTTGAGTACTTACATAATAGAAATTTTTCTAAATATTATTTCATTCAATATTGAAAAGATCTTTTTCCTAATGAGTAAATGGAAATTCAAAGGCATCATATAGCTTCCTTTATATAACGTGGGTAATCAAGCAGAGAAGCTATCCTTGAAACTCTATCTTGAAATCTGTATTTTTAGGGCTACCTAGGCTGAAGAATATCAAAAACATACACTCCAATTCATCGCTTTAAATTACAAGGTTTACTGTCAAGTGTCACAAAGCTATGACAGAAAGCAAAGTGTTGGGGTATTTTTTGTTTGTTTATTGTTTTGGGGTTTTTTTAATTGGTGTTTGGGGTGGGGGGCAAGGAGAATCCTGCTAATACCACCGTGAGATAATTATAAGCTTGACAAACTTCAGATGACACTCTCTACAAGCCCACTTAAAATTCTCAACTGGTAATGTGTTTAACTTTTATTAAAATACTAGCAGACCAGGAGACTTCCAGATTCTGAAGCGGCAGATAGGCACTCAAAAGTCATCACTCTGTTCTAACAACAAGTAAAAAGGTGAAAAACCTGAAAAATCTCACCTGTTCTTAGACCCATCAGGGAAGTGAGGTCACAGGGCATACATCATTGTCCACCAGAGCAGAGAGACAGATAGGCAAATTTAGAGAAACACAACTTACCTGAAGAGAATCTTCCATGGGAACCAGAATCAGTAGGAAAACCTAAAATGTAACTTATAATTTGCCTGAGTCTCATATAGAACCATTTAAGCATTTCCAATTCTACAGGATCTGGTCACAGGGAATCCCCACACTTGTATGACTTTGGTGTCCAGGAGCTCAACTTGGTTATCACAGTGAATATTGGGGGGAAAAATCCCCTCAATCTCCCCACAGAGATAGGGAAAAAGTGACAATTTTGAAATACACCAGATTATGTTCTTCTTAACTAGGCCTTCCTTTAGAAGAAACCCTTTACCAGAGTTTTAACTAGTGAACTTTTTCCAGATCCTAACAGACAAGAGCAAAGAGAGATTCTTAATTCCAGCATAATCCAGCCATCCTGCCCACATTGGCAGGGGGGTGGGGGGGTGGGAAGGGGACCTTAGAAACACTCGTGAAGTTCACAGCAGAGAGGCACAGGCTCATTTAAAGATTGAAACTAATCATAGGTCCTTGGAACATTCCTGCTCTGTATAACATATCACCACATTACTAAAGGCCTATTACAGCAGCTCCTTTTACCCACTACATTATGTCTGGTACTCAAGAAAACAATTATTAGATAAACTAATAGGGGGAAAAAAACTGCACTGTTCTAACAGAAAGAGCATCAGAGCCAGACTCGAATAAGGCAGAGATGTTAAAATTATCATACTAGAAATTTAAAACAATTATGATGAATATCCTAAGAGATCTAATGGATATAGCTGATAGCATGCAAGAACCAATAGGAAATCTAAGGAGAGAGAGGACATTAAAAGAAATAATTAAAAAGAAATGCTAGAGGGGTACCTGGGTCGCTCAGTCAGTTAAGCGTCATGACTTCAGCTCGGTCATGATCCAAAGGTTGTGGGATCAAGCCCCGCATGGAGTTCTGTACGGAGCATGGAGCCTGCTTAAGATTCTCCTTCTCTCCTTTTGCTTCTCTCCCCTGCTCATGCTCTCTAAAAGAAAAAAAGAAAAAGAAATGTCAGAAATCAAAAACAGTGTCTCCAAAAATACAGAATGCCTATGAGAGGCTCATTAGTAGACTGGGCATGGCTGAGGAAACAATTCTAAAGGGTATTAGGATATTTCAGTAAAATTCCCAAAACTACAAAGACTGAAAGGAAAAAAAAAACCCAAATCCCAGGATTCCTAAGAACTGTGGGACCATTATAAAACATGTAGCGTATGCATCATAGGAACACCAGAATGAGACAAGAGAAAGCAACCAAAGCAATGTTTGCAGTAATAGTAACTATGAATTTCCCCAAATTAATGGCTAACACCAAGCCACAGATCCAGGAAGCCTAGAAAATAACAAGCAAGATAAATGCAAAGAACAACAAACAAACAAAACAACTATCCCTGCATATCACATGCAATCTGCAGGAAATCAAAGATTTAAACAAAACAAAACAAAAACCTCTTCAAAGTAACCAGAGTCAGGGTGGAGGGTGAGGGGAACAGACCTTACCCATAAAGCAGCAAAGGTAAGTATTACATCTGACATTTCTTGAAATCTTTGCAAGCAACAATAGCGTAGAATGAAATTCTTAAAGTGATGAGAGTAGGAAAAACAAAGAAAAAGACAGGGACCTGGAATTCTACCTTGCAAAGCATACTTCAAAAGGAAAGGAGAAATTAAGTCTCTCTCAAAGAAATGGAAAAAAAAGAAAAAAGGATTTCTAAGGCAATGAAACACAGAATACTCTAATTGTGACTACGTGTCACTATGTAGTCAAAACTGTGTAACTCTAAGAGAAAACCCTAATGTAAACCATGGACTGCACGTGACGATCAAGTGTCAGTGTAGCTTCATCAATAGTAGCAAATGTACTGTGTGGTGTGGAATTTACACATCAGGGAGGTTGTGCATGTGTGAACAGAGAGCATACACCAAACCTCTATGCCTTGCTCTCAATTTTGCTATACGCCAAAAATGCTCTAAAAAATAAAGTCTATCTAACAACTACAAAAATTACTAACAGAACAAAATTAATACAATGGGAATAGAATCGTATTTTGACATTTCTGCTCCATGTCTACACTCAGATTCTCTTAATTTCTTTGCTAGAGTCTTTTCTCTGTAGCACACTGACAAGTGTCCGATATATGATGATAAATGACAAAAAAAAAAAATACTCCAAAATGAGCCAAAACAAATGTTGGAGAACTTACACTCCAGACAGACAAATATAGTGTGATGTTGATGTAAGGAGAGATATGTAAACAAATGCAACTAAACAAAGAAACAGATTCATATATGTATTATTTAATGTTTGACTAAGGAACCCAGGTAATTTAGTGAAGGAAGATCCTTTTCAGAAAAAGGTACCAGAGCCATTGTCAATCCCTAAAAAAGTCAACTCTACTCCTTACCTCACACCATTTATGCAAAGTAATAAATTCACCTAACACTTAGACCTAAAATTATTACTTTTCTAGAAGAAAACATAGGGCCAATCTTGTGACCTCAGGTTAAGAAACTATGTCTTAGAGATTTTTTTAAAACTTATTCAAAAAGGAAAAAATTGTTCAACTTGACACAAAGATTAAATTTTCTTAAATTCCTAAGACATAGTTTTTAAAAAAAAATAATAAAAAGCCACAGACTATAAGAAAATATTTTCAAAATGTTGATCTGATAAAAGATTTGTATACAGACCACATAAAGAACTCTTACAATTCAGTAATAAGACAAATACAATTTTAAGACAGATGATTTAAATAAAGAATTTAGCAAAGAAAACATTCAAAAGGCCAATCATCATGTGAAAGGATGATTAACATCATTAGTCATTAGGGAAATGCCAACTAAAATCACAAAATACCATCACATACCCAGTGGCTTAAAATCTATAGTACCAAAGTTTGGTGAAAATGCAGAGGAATTTGGAGGATTTGCTAGGGAAAATACAAGATGACCAAGTCATTTTGGAAAACGTTTTGGTGGTTGCTTATGAAATTAAACATGTATTTACTACCCTCCACAGCAATCCCCCTACTAGATATTTATGGAGAAAATGTATTCACACACAGAGACTTGTACTAGAATACTAATACTGCTTTCTTAGTAAGAGCCAAAAACTAGAACTCAACCCAAGTGTTATCAACTGGTAAGCAAATAAGCAAATTGAGATACACCCATACAATGGAATTTTATTTAGTAATAAGAAGAAATAAATAGTATCATGTATGAACTCAAAAGCACTGTGCTAAGTAAAAGAATAAAGACACAGAAGGATTACATGGTTCCACTCAGTTGAAATTGCAGAAAATGCAATACTTCGGCAGATAGAAAAAAATTCAGTGACTGTAAGGACTAAGGGATTAGAGCAAAGGAATGACCACAGAGGAAATGTGGCAGGTGAAGGAAAGGTCCTATATCATGATTGTGGTGGTGGTTACATGACCATTTGTTGAGATATATCAAATTGTACATTTAAATGTGAATTTTATTTTCTGTAAATTATATCCCAATACAACTGACTACAAGCAAAACAAAAATAAAGTTGTTCTGAAAACTAATCATCACACATGCTGTGGCCCAGCTTCCTGCCTAGAAAAGGATGCACGAATGTGAGGGACTAAGTAGGAGGCTGCTAACTGTGGAAATGTGTGAGTTCAGACTTAGAACTGAAAGGTCTGGAGGAACACAAGCCATCCAAGGGACAGGTGTATGCAGCCTCAGCTGGGAACTCAGGGGAACCTCTGCTGCTTGAGGCTCAAGGTCAACACCAGCATTTCATCAGTTTTTACCATACCCATGCAGGGAGAACACCCAGGACACCAAAATTACTTCCTATGTCCCTAGATTATGGACCCTAACTCTAGGTTTTCCTGCATTCCCTACATAAACATTCTCTCAAGAGATCCATTTTCTCTACACTAAGAGTAATGGACTCTTGTGTTTGCTTTGCTTCTATTTGTCTCTTGTTTTAAAGTGTATTTTGAGGGTACCTGGGGGGCTCTCAGGTTAGTTAGCCTTCAACTCTTGATTCTGGCTCAGGTTAAGATCCCTTGGTATCTGAGATCGAGCCCCCAGTTGGCGTGGGATTCTTTGTCTCCCTGCCCCCTCCCCACTCACTCACTCTCAAAATAGTAAATAAATTTTTAAAAATAGTATATTTTTTTAAAAACTTTATGATTCCAGCAAAGCACAAATTTAAAAAAATGAGAATTGCCTGTAATTCCATCAATGATATATCAGAACAAATAATACATGACTTTTTTTCCAAAGGGACCAACAAAGAAACATATTTTGGTGTGAAAATACATCATTTACCAGTAGCAGATTCTGAATTTCTCCTTTTGCTCCCTCACCCCCCTCACTCCCCTCTGCCTACTCCTTGCTCCTGTTCTGCATTTTCTCCAGTCTGTCCCTGGGTCTCCTCCTCACATGATGAAGCTTCACAGCAATAACCTCTCTGGTTGGAAAGACCTATAATGAGGGATCCAAAGGAATGACTCTCAGAAAGAGCTTTTCAGGCCCAGTGACAAGAAAGATTCTGGGTTATGGATTTCTGCCCAGCATTCTTCACAGATATAGACCATCCCCGGTTTTTAAAACTGACCCTGACTTAGAATCAAGCTGTCACCTTTAAAATAACTATAGCAGCCATTCTTTGATCATTCATGGATGAGGAATACAGACTTCTGAATAATAGAATTCTCTCTTTCAAAAGGTTTACTGTAACATGAACTTAGTCTATGAACTGAAATATTGTTAAATACCTGATTTCATGTTGTGAAATAAAATTCAATAGATCGCTCACTACTCTAGGAGAATTTTATAATCTTGAATCCCCTATTGTATCACATTATGATTTTTATGGTTTATAGTATCAGGCACTGTTTAGTGTTATCTTTCCTTGTTACCATAGATACTCTTGCTCAGAAAGCTATGTCAATTGCACCCAGTGTAACTTTTAAATACAAGAGCTTCAATCTAAGCCTAGCTTTCCTTTTAATCACCCAAAACCTATTCTCTTGCCAGAGCAAGCATTTTGAGTATCAAGTATCTTTGAGCCTCAGATGTACATTTACAAATTAATAAAACTTAACTTCCGATTTTTATTTCTACATGTACTTCTGAAAACAAACTCACCTTGAAGCCAATTATTTGGTATTTCATAAAGTTTACACTGAAACTACAGAATCATCCCCATGTGTCCCATGATACCTTCTTTCTTGCTTGCTTCCTTTTGGCATTTTTGTGTTACTTACCTTTTGGAGCATTTCAAAACAATGAGTTGATTGCAAAAAGAACTTAGGGTTTTTTTCAAAACTTGGGATTAGAAAAAACATTTGTTTTGAGTACAAAGATGAGACTATTTAAGACAGAAAGTTACTATAGAATAAGTGCCTTTAAAAGATGTAATTTAACCCTACAATTTACAGACTTGGAAATATGGATATTGAGGAGTGTTCTGCAAGACTAAGGCATGAATTCAGCAGTTCATGTCCAAATGAAAATCTTTGAAAAAGGATTTAGTGATCTCCTTAATCTTGCTAATGGTGGAGTGTCCACTTCAAATATCTAAATTGATTTCCTTCTCACTCCGTAGCTTAAACAGAAAACCATAGTGCTGGATTTAATATCTACAAACGAACTATGCTTTCTACCTACCAAGTAGCTCCAGCAGGTCAAGTTTAAAGCCATTACTTAACTAATCTCTTTTCCCAGATTGGATCAAGTTATTTCAGTAACTGATGTCAGATACTTTTTAAGTTCAACCTTTAGCTTTTATTTCAAGTCATTTTCCTCTTAAACCGGTTCCTGAGGGCTATTTGGTATAGTATGAACTGAGGTCAATTCCTTGGAAGCGTAATACAAAATTACCTCTTCTTTCAATCTTTGGGGTGCTGTCATGGCTCCTTTTCCTAGAAAAGAGAATCTGACACGGTAGTGGAGGCACCCAAGTGGACTGTTAGGCAATGCTGTCAGCAACAACCTTTGTAGAGAACCACCTTTGATGTCATTAAGACTGGACAGAAGCTAACAGCAGTACATTTGTTACAGAGGCCTCAGGTGACATACTGACTATCTGTGATGGCCTTTTTTAGAGAGGTCTTCAACTAACGCCAGTGGGCTATGTCCTGGTATTGCTGCAAAGGTGGGTGGCATAACACTGTGGGCAAGGAAGCTCCTTCAGCCAGGGACAATTCTCAGGAGGGACCTGTTGTTTGCCCTCAGAGGCCAAAACCCCCAACAACTGGGAAATCAGTGCTTTGGTCCTACAAGGAACATCTGTCTCCACAATGTTCAACAGCTTTCCTTACGTGTACCCAAGGGACACTTAACTAAATTTATTTCCTTTTCATGTGCCTGTAAGGTGTGTGTATTCCAATTTTAGATCAATTTCCCTGAGTAAGACAGTCGTTCTCAGTATGTTTTCTGTGGAAATCACTTGTCTCCAACATATACTGCAGTGTATACCTTAGGGGGCGAAAAGCCACCACCATTTAGTACTTCTTTTTTCTGGATTGGAGGATGTTCTGATTTCCGTTAAAATTATTTGGCCAGAACAACAAGACCTTTATCTTGGCAATAAACATTTGAGTATGGTTTCTCGTGGAGGAAAAGAAAAAAGTCTTCAAATACAGAATAAATACCAAAAAGTATTGGGTAGAGATAAAGCAATTTAAAAAAAAAGTGGGAGTGATAATGACTAGAATTTCAATAAAAATTTTGAAAAAAGAAGAAATAAGTGGTAGTGCATTTATGGTACAATAATTTCTATCAGAAAAATTACGTCTCACTCTCCCATATACTGCTTTGTATCCAACCAAATTCTAAGCAGATTTCTGGAGCTATTTGTGTACCTCCCCTCAAATACCTGCTCCCAAATTTCAGTCGGCCTTCGTTTATCCAAATTCTGATCATCAATTCGTTGAGACCACTGTTTTCTACCTATGTTTACCCTCTGAACTCCATGAACAGGAAAGGGTTCCACTCTATACGAAGAGATGATCCTATGGCATGCCTAAGGTGTTTCCCATCTTTTTCAGGGATCATAGTTCTTTACTGTCTTTCAATTTCTGAAAACAACTGTTTCATCTATTTGGTCCATACATACATCCTTTTTTCTTTTAATTTCAGGAGGGCATGCCCAGTAGCAGTTACTATGACATGAGCCTGAGTGAGAGCCCTAAGTTTTGTGGTTTTTTTGACTCAAGTACAAAATATACAAATCCCAAAATACATGTATTTAAAATGGTATATATCAGTAATTGTAAAAATCTTTAAATAAATCAGCAAATAAAATCAATACCAAGAAACAATATGGAGCATATCTCATACAGTCAAGAATAGATCTAAATTACAAAATCTATTATACTTCAACATATAATAAAATCAAAATGAAAATGGTGTGATTGTATTCATAGATGCTGAGGTTATATTATTCAACAGATTGATTTTTGGTGTTTTAAAAGTTGCATCAAGTAGATGTACTTCCAGCAATTTTAAAAAAATCTACTCAGCCAACAAGTTGTTATTCATTTGGGTATCTACTACAAAAAAATTTATTTAAGATTTTCAAGGTACTACAATAATAAAAGGCATAAAGACAGACTAATATAACCACTATTTGTAAATAATTTCATTACTTTAATAAAAAATTCCAAATATTTGACTGTAAAATGGCATAGTATTTAGAAAAATTATTATGGCAGATGGATTCAGTATTATCAGAAATACATCACTATCCCTCCTGTATATAAAAATAACTTGTTAAACCAAGGACTGGCTCATTGAAAAGGTAAAAAAAAACAAACAAACATTCAACACTTTAGCTAGACTCACCAAGACAAAAAAAAAAAAAAAAAGACTCAAAATAGGAAATGAAAGAGAAGACATTACAACTGACACCACAGAAATAAAATGATCCTAGGAGACTACTACAATTATACACCTCCAAATTGGACAACCTATAAAAATAGCTAAATTCCTAGAAACATACAACGTTACAGGACTGAATCATGAATAGAAAATCTAGATCTTAGCAGAGTAATTGTAAGTAAGGAGATTAAATCAGTAGTCAAAAACCTCCCAAAATCCAGAAGCAGACAGCTTTAATGGTGAATTCTACCAAACATTCCAATAATTAATACCAGCCCTTCTCAAACTCTTCCAAAAACTAAAAATGAAGAAATATTTCAAACTCACTTTATGAAACAAGCACTACCCCAGTGCAAAAACCAGACAATAACACCACAAGAAAAGGCAATTACAGGCCAATAGCTCTGATGAACATACATATAAAAATCCTCCACGTATTAGGAGACTGAATTCAATCATACATTAAAAAGATGATACGCCTAGTGGAATTTATTCCAGAAATTCAAGAATTATTCAACACCTACAAATCAATCAATGTAACACACTAACAAATAAAGGAGAAAAAAGATATAATCATCACAAGAGAGGCAGGTAAGTATGTGCCAAAATTCAACATCCATTTATGATAAAAAAAAAAAACTCACAACAAAGTGGGTATAAATGGAAGATACCTCAACATAATAACAACCATACAGGACAAGCCCTAGCTAACATCAGAGTCAACAGTGACAAGCTAAAAGCTTTCTGTCTAAAAACAGGAACAAGACAAGAGTGCCTACCCTTACCACTCCTACATAGTCCCAGAAGTCCTAGCCAAAGGAAACAGGCAAGAAATAAAATCATCTGAATCCTAAAGGAATCAGTAAAATGGTATTTGTTTGCAGATAATATGATTTTATATATAGAAAATCTTGCACTTGAGAGTCGGGGTGCCTGGATGGTTCGGTTGGTTAAGCATCCAACTTTTGGTTTTGGCTCACAATCTCTTGGTTGGTGAGTTCAAGCCCCGCATTAGACTCTGAGTTGATAGCACAGAGGCTGCTTGAAATTCTCTTTCTCCTTCTTTGTCTGCCCCTCTCCTGCTCCCTCTCTCTCCGTTAAAAAAAAAAAAAACTCAAAAGAAAAAAAAACAAAGAAAGAAAATCTTATACTTCTCAAAAGAAAGAAATGAATTCACCAATATTGCAGGACACAAAATCAATATTCACAAATGCTGCACTGATATACACTAAAAATGAACTACCACAAAGAGAAGTCAAAGCAAATGTAATTTACGTTGGCATCAAAAAATAATAAAATACCTAGGAATTAATTTAACCAAGGTGGTGAAAGACCTATATACTGAAAATGCTAAGACATTGATGAAAGGAAAGGAAGACACAAGTCAATGGAAAGATGTTCTGTGCTCATGGATTAGAAGAATTAATATCATTAAAATGTCCATACTACCCTAAGCAATCTACATACTGGATGCAAAATCTATCAAAATTCCAATCAAATTTTTTATAGAAATAGGACAATACTAAAATTTGTATAAAACCACAAAATACCACAAATTGACAAGGAAATATTGCGAAAAACACAACAAAACATAAAAGCTGGAGGCATCAGGCTCTCTAATTCCAAAATGCATTACAAAGGTTTAATAATAAAAACAGTAGTAATTGGCCTAACAACAGACACACAGATCGATGGAACAGAGTACAGAGGCCAGAAATAAATCCATGCACAGTCAATTAATTTATGACAAAGGAGCCAAAAATTTATGAAGGGGAAAAGATAGTCCCTTCAATAAACGGTGTTGGGAAAATAGGATATACATGTGCAAAATAATGAAACTGGACGCTAATCCTACACCAAAAATCAACTGAAATGGATTCTAGAATTTAAATGTAATATATGATACCATGCAACTCTAAGAGGAAAACACAGAGGGTTAAGGGCTAAGCTCCTTGACATCAGTTTTGGCAGTGATTTTGTATTTTGTATTTGTAAAAGGCAACAAAAGCAAAACCAGTAGGCGGAAGACTATACCATGCTAAAAAGCTTCTACACAGCAAAGGAAACTATCAAGAAAATGAAAAGGCAACCTATGGATCAGGAGAACACATTTACAAAACATTTGTCAAATAATGGGTCAAATACCTTGAACAAAGAGCTCACATAAATCATCAGGAAAGAAATAAACAACATAATTTAAAAATGGGTGGAGGCGAGGAGACTGGGTGGCTCAGTCAGTTAGGCTTATGACTCTTGATTTTGGCTCAGGTCATGATCTCACGGTTCGTGAGATTGAGCTTCAAGTGGGGCTCCGTGCTAAGCGTGGAGCTTGCTTGGGATTCTCTCTCTTCCCCTCTCTCTGCACCTCCCCCAATAGCGCTCACTCACTTTAAATTAACTTTGTATATATAATATATAATTATATATATATATACTTATACATATATATATAAATAATACATACATATATATATATATATATATGTGGATCTAAATAGACATTTTTCCAAAGAAGACCATATACAGGCACATGAAAAGATGCTCAACATCACTACTCATCAGAGAAATGCAAATCGAAACCACAATTAGATTTTATCTCCCCTCTGTTAGAATGGCTATCATCAAAAAGACAAGAAATAACCAGTGTTAGCAAGGATGTGTAAAAAAGAGAATACTTATACACCGTTGGTGCAGCCACTAAGGAAAACAGTACAGAGCTTCCTCCAAAAATTAAAAATTTAATTACCATGTGATCCAGCAATTCCATTTCTGAATATTTATTACAAGCAAACAAAAACACTAATTTGAAAGGATATATGCACCCTGTGGTCACTGAAGCATTATTTACTATATCTAAAACACAGAAACAACCTCAGTGTCCACTGATACATGGATAAAGAAAATGTGATACACACACACACACACACACACACACAATGAAATATTATACAGCCATAAAAGAATAAAGTGTTCTACCTGCTACAACATGGATGGATCTTGAGGGCATTGTTCGAAGTGAAATAATAAAGAAAAGGATAAATACTGTATAATTTCACTGAAATGGTTTTTAGGTTTATTTCTTGTTTGTGTGGTTGTTTTTTTGTTTAGATTCCACAAAGAAAACCTGAGGTTATGGATATAGAGAACAGATTGGTGATTGCGTAAGGTGAGAAGTGGGGGGTTGGCAAAATTGGTTGTCTCAAAAGATATAAATTTTCAGTTGTAAAATCAATAATTCAACGGGATAGAATACACAGTGTGGTGACTATAGTTAATATTGTATTTTATATTTGAAAGTAGCTAGGAGAGGATCTTGAAGGTTCTGTTCAGAAGAAAAATTTTAACTACATACAGAAACAGACGTCAACTACTGTTTTGCAATATATGCAAATATCAACTCAGTGTTGTATACCTTAAATAATTATGCTATTATGGCAATTCTACTTCAATTTTAAAAATAACATCTAAAAAAAACAGGGAAAGAGTTGAAAATATTCATGAGCCCATTGTAAGATATAGCGGTTTACCGATGAAGATTTAGGACCATGGGTAGGGAAAAGGAACAGACATATTTATTTGTTTAATGTTCAAAGAGTGCACATGGAGATTCTTTTTACTATCTAGATATCATCAATTCCTGTTTACACCCAGGTACAGCGTCTTGGTTTTTTTTTTTTAATTTTTTTTAATGTTTGTTTATTTTTGAGACAGAGAGAGACAGAGCATCAACAGGGGAGGGTCAGAGAGAGAGGGAGACACTGAATCCGAAGCAGCCTCCAGGCTCTGAGCTGTCAGCACAGAGCCTGATGCAGGGATCAAACTCATGGATAGTGAGATCATGACCTGAGCCAAAGTTGGACGCTTAACTGACTGAGCCACTGAGGTGCCCCAACGTCTTATTGTTTTTTTATTATTAATGCTCCCTTCCTAGCGAACTTGACTAATACAATGCTGTTATTACTCATAATGCCATGACTCTTCAGAACCTTATTGTATTGGAAAAAATATAGACCATTTTTGCTTCTGAAAACAAACAAACAAAACCTCATTAGTAATATAAGGGGGGGGGAAGACAACTTATAAACACGGATAAACTTTAAAGCCAGTTCAAATCTATATAAAATATTTTTAATATTAGTGACAGAAATACAGATAACTTGAAATAAAGACATGGAATACTTTAAGAAAAGTCAGTATCCTAAAGCATTCAATTCTCCCAGAGTGAGTTTATGTGCCAGCCATGTTTGAATGGACAGGATTCATGAGATATCATTTTCAACCATCTTTAATATTTGTCTCCTACTCTCAATTTAAGTGTATTTCCTGGGACCAGTTCTTTCCTTGCTTTTGGATGAAATTACAAGTTCTGTTCATTTTCTTGTCACTTTTGGTAACAAAATACCTTTGAGTTAGAAATCAGTAAATTTTGTCCAGCACTGTAAACGTATTTGTTTGCTAGGTTTGCCATAACAAAATACCAGTCTAGATGGCTCCAGTGGCAAGTTTTCTCACTGTTCTGGAGGGTAGAAGTCTAAATCTACCTGTTAGCACTATTATTTCTTCTGAGGTCTCTCTCCTTGGCTTGTAGATGGCCATCTGCTCTTGTCTTCACATGGTCTTCCCCCTGTTCTGGTCTGTGGACTCCTCTCTTGTAATAACACTAGTCATACAGAATTAGGGTCCACCCTAAGGACCTCATTTAGCTTTAATTGCTCCTTTAAAAGCATCATCCCCAACTACAGTGGCATTCTGAGGTCCAGGGCATTAGGTCTGAAAACACAAGAATTTTAGGGTGGGGTGGAGGACACAAGTCAAGCCCTAACAATAACCAAACTTTAAACTGTTCAAAGCTACAGGTATCATCCCTTCTCAGAGCTTCAGCTTGTTGACTGCTAAGCACTTGGAAGATGGACATTTACTGACTTGTAGTCATTGTTCTTTGTGCCTTGTGCTTGTGCTCATTTGCCATCTGGTGAGCCATGAACTTTGACCTCTCCAAGATCAAAACAGATGGGAGAAAGAAAAGAAAGGAAACGGCTTTTTATTTGACCAGTGAGCATCATCCTCTGCACCAGGCAGACATTTATTGCTAATTTGTTCTTAGGGTCTTCTTGTGAGTTCTTTGGGGAATTCCCTAAAATAGTTTCACTTGTAGTTCTCCTGGTGACAAGAATACACTCTTTGGTTAGCCACTGAGTATTTTCTCCTGGCCTCTGCTCTTTCTTGATCAAAATTTTCTGTTTAGAGAAAAAACTGGGCATCTCTTTATATATTTATGAAGATATAATCTCTAATATATGCTAAGATTAAAAAAATTAAGGTGCACATGAATATATTTGTGTAAGGCAGAGAACTTTGCTGCCTACATAGCAAAATGTTACATGATTAAATTTTGGGAGGGAACCTGAGAGGCTATAAAAGAGGATCTTTTATAATTCAACTATTTGTACCATTTTATACAATGTGTACAGGAAAAAAAGTTATTTTGGGATATAAATAAATAAAATTTTCATTCTGTTAAAATGTCATCATTTAGGGTGTGCCTATAGATTTTTATTTAGTTGCAAAAAGATAAAATGAAGACACACAACAATTTTCTTTAAGAAATAATAATAGCTGCCATTTAATGAGTACTTAACATTTGTCAGGAGTTTAAATTTGTTATTCATACTCCTAGAAGATATAAAGCATATGGTTTACATAAAGGCAATGAAGTTTTAAAAAGTTATATAATTTTTGCAAGGTTACAAATAGCGTTAGAAAACAGAAGTGGGAAGATTTTAATCCAAATATATCTCTAAAGTATGTAGTTATCAAATTAGATACAGAAAGCAATGGGCAGAGCAAAGCATACCATGCAAGATCTTTTAGCAACCAGGAACTTGCTTTTTTCTTTGGAAAGGATCCTGAATCTCTCAATACAGGGGACAACAGGGGGAATTAAATCAGAAAGAGAACCACCATTTTTAAAAATTATCTGTGAATAAGTTAACTATTTCTATATTATCCATCAAATACCCAAACACATCCTAAAAATGAACAAAACACTCCCCTTTTCCTATCATGAAACCTCCCAACATGCAGAAATACCTCTATAATTTGTGCAATGTAATATAAAAATGTGGGGGATGATTGTTAAAAATTAATAATTTCAACATGGTAACAGCAGAGCATTAAACCAAGCAGAGAGTGCTTGAAGGTGGGGCTTTGAGCGATTATATAAAGTCACATACCCATGAAGCCTGCCCTTCTGCCCCACCCCCATCCCGTCAGCCCCATATACCCTTAGCTTAATCATGACCTCTTCATGTCCATTAACACAAAATCATGCTGTCGTTGAATGCATCAGGAAGTATTTGCAACACCACATTCTCTTGGTATTCCTACCCCTTTCCTTTATAATTTTTGCTATTTATCTTCTTTTGTCTCCTAATCTATAAATACCTTAGGGCTCTACCCTCAATTTTTTCTGTATGGATACTCATTCAATTGATATTCTCATCCAGTTCCATCATTTTAAATACCATCTATATAAGCAGATAACTCTAAAATTTGCATATCTTATTCAGTCCTTTCTCCCAAACTATAGACATGAATATCTTCCTCCTCGACCTGTTTTGGATAAATATCCAAGAAGTGCCTTTAATTTAAGAAATAATAAATTGAACTTCTCATGTCCTCCACTAAAAACAAAACAAACACAAACTTTTCCATACACTCCTTCCCATGTCAGTAGATATCAACCGAAATCTTCCAACTACATAAGCCAAAACCTTGGAATCTTTGTGTTTATCTTACAATCTGCATCCAATCTAATAGCAAATCATGTGTCTTAATCTTCTTAAGATATGCAGAAGCCGACTATGGTCATGAAATCCACTACCAATATCCTGCCTACCTTCATTATCACCAATCTGTGGAATTATTGCAATGGCCTCTTACATACTGCTTTGTTTCTTCCTTCATCCCTACAGTCATCACCAAAACTTTTTTTTAAGCGTACTTATTTGCATATTTTGATAGAGAGACACACACATGCATGAGCAGGGGAGAGGCACAGAGAGAAAGAGAGAATCCAAAGCAGCCTCCTCCTGTTACCATAGAGCCTGATGTGGGGCTCAAATCCATGAACCGTGAGATCATGACCTGAGCCAAAACCAAGAGTCAGACACTTAACTGACTGAGCCAGGCAGGTGCCCCTAAAGTCATCATTTTAATGTGTTCCTCTGTTCCATACCCTATAATGAGTCCTTATTGTACTCAGAATAAGAGGTCAAGTCTCCACAATGGCCTAATGACTGATAGGCCCCTAAGTCATTTCACCCCTTGCTAACTTTCTCACCACCTCACCCTACTAATACTGTCTCCCCAGCTCACTCCACTTCAGTAATACAAGGTTCCATGTAGTACTTCAAACATACTTAGCAGGCTCCTACCCTAGAGCTTTTGTTCTAGTTGGTCCCTCCAGCTAGCACATTCCCCAGATATCCCATTCACTTAAGTTCTAATCAACTCTTTCCTCAAAACTTGCCATAAAACTTGACCTCATCACCTTACTTAATCCTGCTATCAGGTACTACCTGGCACCCTCCCTCATGCACTGTGTATCTCCCTCACTACTCTGTTCTTCGTGTCTCCTCAACACAATAAATTACTGATTATTATTTTTAATATCTATCTCCTTATGCCCAGACATCCATGAAAGATTCACAGGGCACATTTCGTTCAATGTTGTACTCTAAGTTATGCAGATGCCTAGAGTAGTAACTGGAACCCACTAGATGCTACATAAATACTGATTAAATAAGCTCAAAAAATATTTTCTAAAATAATGGGATTTACATTGTTATGCTTCTTCCAATGTTTCCATTTTCAGTTTACGTATTAAAAAATCTTTAACCTTGACAATGATAGAACAATGTTTTTATAACCTCTTTCACCTTGGCATTCAAAAAGTCTGAATTCTTAGAGTTCTTCTACTAGGCTAGTTCATGCTTGGGAATTGAACTCCTAGCTTTGCAGAATATGCATTTTCGGGGAATCCCACATGATATTGAGTAGTAGACTATTTACTAAAATATATGTATGTATACACACACACACACACACACACACACACACACACACACACAATCAGAGAAAAAGAACCTTTGTGATGTTTCCTGATCACTGTGACAGAAGAACATTTAATTACCCAGTAAGTGGCCTAGGACAAGGCACCCTCCTGGTCACATCTGCCCTAGCCATGATTAATGGCTAATCAACAAGTGGTAAATGTATGAAATGCATTGCCTTTCATTACAGATTTACACTTGAAAATATAGAAGGCAAACTGATTCTAATTTTATCAAATAATGTCACAAAGAAAATAAATTAACTGTATGTCCCAGTGTTGTATTTATCAATTTGCATTCATCCAAGTAAAAACTAGTGTCCTTCTCAGCATACAGCATCTCCTTAATAAATATTTTTGTTATGAATACATGACTGAATTGAAATGTTTACAAGAAGCCCAGCAAAATTATTAAAAATAGCAAGGCTGTCCTATATTCTAATATATTCTGCAAATAGACTGCCATGTTAAGAAGAAAAATAAATGAATAATCTTCCTTTTTAAAATGTTTTAAATTTTATTTTAGAGAAGAGAGAGAGAAAGCATGTGTGGGGGAGAGGGGCAGAGAGAGCAAAAGAATCCCAAGCAGGTTCCATGCTCAGTGCAGAGCCCAATGTGGGGTTTGATCCCACAACCCTGGGATCATAACCTGAGCCAAAATCGTGAGTTGGATACTCAAGCAACTAAGCCACCCAGGCACCCCTAATCTTTGTCCTTTTCAAGAGAATCAGTCTTGTTGGAGAGTGGAAAATGGTTCAGAGCGGGGCAAAAAATGGACAAAGATAAGTAAGACAATATATGGCAATGTTCCTTTGCAAAATTATAGTACCTCAGAGTATTAACGTTCGGAAAGGAGAACAGAGGCACGGTCTGCATTGGAATTATCCAAGATCCAGGGGATCCTGAACGCCAACACTATCAAGAGATTTTACTGAAGCACTGCTACATGCCCACGTAAGTTTGGTGATCAAGTAAGAAAGTAACGTAGAACAACATATTTTTAGCAGGATCCATAAGATAGCTGCACAATACAGTGATATGACAAAATCAGTGAGAACAACAAGAAAAGAATCAATGAGAACACGTTTTAAAAAGAGACGTTGATGATTGGTTACTTTTTTTAAATTGAAGTATCTGTGAGGTATAGGAGTAAAATGTAGAAACACTGACTAAGAAAAGAGGTCTTGGCCAGAGATAAGCTTTACAAGCCGTCACAAACTAAGAACATGGATGAGATGTTGGAGAACTGTATTTAATAACAAAATGCATTTCATACCCAGAAAACCTCTCCACAATGGTAGGAGACAAAACAATTTTATTACTGAATAAGCATTAAATCTGAATGGGATATGAGTTACCGAACGATTTTTTACCTCAATACCCGGGGTTCACTTTTTCGTCACGTCAAAGAATGAAGAGGTAGACACAAAATGAGCAGCAGGCTTGTTAGAGTTTAAGATCAGAAAGTAAAAATAGTATGGAAATTCCCTTCACAGAGAGGGGACATTCGAAAGTGAATGCCGGTGACTATAGCCAAGCGTCCTTGTTTTAGAAGGTTCTGGTCAGCCCACACCTCCCTTCCCCTCCCCATCCCTCAACGCTGTTCCCTCTGAGGTCCTACCCTTACTGGCTTGATAGCTCTAGGTGCTGGCTTGTCCATTCCTGAATGGCTTGATTCCATTGTATGAGGGGTGGCCTACAGCCATATCATTCCATGTGGGTTATAAGTTTTATGGTCTACTACTTAATTTTAGTCTGGTCTTTTGTAAAATTCCTGTGGAGAACATGTGGGGGAGTGGGTGGTGTCTGTTGCATTCTTAAGAGGAACTTTAAGCCTGAGGGGGATCTACTAAGGTCAGACACTCCCAGCATTTTTCTAAAACCTGTGTTTTTCCCCCACCCAGGGACCTCAGGTCCTAATCTTTCCCTGTCTGCCTGCTGAATTCTATCTATGGTAGCATCACAGGCAATCTGCTCAAAGATTACAAAGACAAAAAATTCTCACCCTTTCATAAAGATAAGTGCATACAATTCATTACACAGAGGTTCTCAAGATTAATAGTAATTAGCCCTCAGGTAAAAGAATTCGACAGCACCCTTTACCACACAGCCTATCCTAAATTCACCTGGAATTGGTGACCATCTGTGTTAGTTACTTGGCTTTCTAAAAAGGAAAAACAACTTGACATAGCTTTATGATACAAAGTAGTTCTGCAACTTGGAGGCAGACTCCAGATGAAGTTAGGCTCCTAACCATTCTCAGGAACTGAGAAATAGAGGCTGGAAATTCCCTATTTTACATCCCAAAGAGATGGCTCTCAGGTCCTTGAGAAAAACATTCTTGGGATTTAAATTTTAGCTTTTTGAAAGCTTCACACATACTTCAAAGCAATGGAAAACTAACCTACATGTTCTTTAAAGTAAAGGCTCTAAAAAATGGCAGAGGGAAACAAAAATGCCAGAGGAATCTCTATCCTCACCTTCAATAAGTAGAATTAAGTCACTTACTTTGAATTTGTATGGGCCATTACAAAGATCATTTAGTGAGAGAATGCAAGTTTAAGGAGTAACTGAGGGCAATCCCTAAGAGGAACCAATACTTGACATTTAGATGGGGAAGGAATCAGCAGGAACTAAGAATATATGTGACCACTATTCCAAGTTGGCAGGGGTGGCTAGGTTTTAAAAACACACAAAGAGAAAACCGAACCTATTTTTAATAAAAGGTAACACTGTTCTATGAACTGAACCATATGCCTCCAAATTCATACATTGAAGCACTAACCCCCAATATGACTGTGCTTGGAGGTGCATTAAATGAGGTGTTAAGGGTGGGGCCCTGATCCCATAGGGCTGGTGTCCTTTTAAGAAGAGGAGAGGGCACCAGAGCTTGCCTGCTCTCTTTCTCAATCTCTACACACACACACACACACACACACACACACACACACACACACACACAGAAAAGATCCAATGACAACACACCAAGAAGGCACTGTGTGCAAGCCACAGAGAGGCCTTAGGAGAAACCAACCCTGTTTGCTCCTTGATCTTGGGCATCCAGCCTCCAGAACTGAGAGAAAACAAATGTCTGTTGTTCAAGATGTCCAGTATGTGGTATCCTGTTATGGCAGCCCTAGGACCTGAATACACACAATAACAAGTTAAGATATTCTTGAGAAAAGGGAGCTAACCAAAGACTTGATAAGGAAAAGCATCCAGAGGACAACTGGAGGAAATGCCCTTGACAGGAAAAGACAAATGGAGACGGATTTGTAGACTTTGTGAAGAAATTCCCATCACATGACTGTTTCTGTTTCTCAAGAAATATGATGTTGTCATCAGCTGAATAGGATGCTGGCTGAGGGGGTGGAAGAGATTTGAGGTGGAGATGGAAAGAGTCACCATAATGCTAAAAGAGCATACATAGCAGTGAGACAGGGTAGCATTCCAATGACCTTTCTGATCAGATGCTTAAATCTCATGCATTTGTCCAGAAGCATTCTTTGGTTGGTTGCATGGAAACAGACTGACCATGGAGTTCAAGGGAGTTAGTTGCACTTTCTCCAGGAGAGGATGCTATAATGAGAGAGAGGCAGAAAAATGTGGGTATTTTCTTCACTGTGATATTGACAAGAGAGCCTGGGATTGAAAAGTAGTAGGCAAACCCAGGCGGGGGTTAATGAGTACCAAGAAAACGCTGGGGTCAATGAACTTGGTAACTGGGAAATGGCAGAAGAAATATTCAAGGGGGTGTATTGGATCAGGTAATATGAAAAGAGTAATGATGGAACCTGGAATACTTGGACTACTTTCGATTTTATTAGATTTATGGACATTTCTGGGGATAAGATCCTTGAGATTGTTATGATTTGAATTGCGCCCTCTCATGCCCAAGATATGTTGAAGTTCTAAGCCCTGCTACCTGTAATTATGACCTCATTTAGTCAGGTGTCCTTACGAAAACAGAGAAATTTGGTCACAGGGATAACATCATGTGAAGAAAGAGGCAGAGATTGGAGTCATGTATCTACAAGCCAAAAATGCCTGAGGCTATCGGAAGCTCAAAGAAATAAGGAAGGATCCTCACCTAAAGGATTCAGAGGGACCTGACAATACACTGATTCCCAATTTTTAGCCTTCAGAACTGTGAAATAATTCATCTGTTTTTTTTAAGCCACCCGCTTTATGCTACTTTGTTCCCATAGCTGTAGGAAATTAATCCAGTGATGTTACCATAGGAGTGAGGAATTAAGTGGGGTAGAGAAATTGTTTTCTGAAAGTTAAGTCAAAAAAATGGAAAGGCAAAAAAAAAAGCCACAATATGTGATAGTTCATCCATATGCTTATTTTCCTCACCAATGATAAAGATCTCATTCAATATGGTGGAACGATGAGATCAGAAGGGCATGAATAAGGTGACTTAGCTGGTGCAACATGACCCTCAGGTGGGTAGTTTTGGTTTTGGGTATTTCCAGGAGTACTGATCTGAAAACAATGACAGAGAGATCCTGATGCCTATCTCCTGACCTTAAACTTCTGACACTGGTGAATGAACCAGGGGTGAGTTACTTCCATAGTCCTTTAGTTGAGAAATCAAACCCAGTGTTCGGGTCTCATCTGCTTCACTGTGTTGTATTATGGCCTTCACAATGCTGGTATTTGGTGCTAGATCAAATAGTCTATTGCTATGGACCAAATTGTGTCCCCCCCAGAATTCTTATGTTGAAGCCCTAACTCTCAAGGTGACAGTATTTGGGGATGGAACCTTTGACAGATAATTAAGATTGGATTATTACTAGAGGAATAATTCGAATATAGTTGTCCAAGATTGTCCATACATCTTGGTTGAAGCCAAGAAATTCATATATACATGAATACTGTTCATATATGTTCCCTCTGAATATATGTATTTTTATATACACATGCATATATATGTATATATGCATAAATGTATGTGCCTCTGAGTGTCTGGTGTATATGTATGTACTCAGGTAAATTTTTTTATAACCTGTCAGGTTTGGAAAACATAATTTAGATCTTCTCACTCAAAACTACATTCTGTTTGAGCTAGGAGCCATGAGAAGTGCAGGACATTAACCCAACCCACATCTACTGCATCTGAATGTTTAATTTCGCAAGATCCAAAGCTCAGTCATGCTAACAAAGCATGAGAGTCACTGTTCACAGATACCCGAGGGATCTTACAGAGTACAGAGATGAAGTCAGAGACCATAGATCACGTATCAGGAGAGCGTGTCAAGAGTTACTATATGAACTTCAGGCAAATGCAAGGAATTCAAGATGGAATGACAAGGTACCAATAAACAGATCCAACCAGGCAACTAAAACCCAGGATCAGGCAATTTTAAGTATCAGTGAGATGTGTAATGGCAACCAAGTTCTTCCAGGCTGTGAGAAGATGAGAACCACACACATGGGAAAACTCAGAAACTCTTGGAAAACTCAGCAACTCTTTCATAACCCAGGAAATCAAAGTGTTAAAAAATGTTAAGAAACACAGGTGGTCTATAATGAGTTTTGGTAAAAACCATCATCTGGAAGAGATGAGAAACAATACCAACAAGCTTGCACTCATTCCATTCTACATTTTGGGTAATAAGAATATTCCAAGAAAAGTAAAAGGTTAGGAAAAACAATGATAGTCTTCATGCAAAATAAAATCCTACGTGGTTGGTTTGGGGAGCCTTCTCTGGCTGAACCTGTGTTAAAATCGAGGACAAAAAATAGAGAAGCTGGTGATTCAAGACCAGGGTCTGACGGTTCCAAGTGGATTACTATGGTGGTGATGGTTTGCCTTCCCAGGCTGCTTGCTGCACAGCTGTGGGTGAGCATGTACTCTCTCGCCACAGGCCCTTTGTGTACTCAGTCTTTCAAAGGGCAGAGTGCACTCTAAGAACAGTACAGATGTAACTGGCTTGCGTGGAGGACGGAACTGCAAAGTCAGCGTGATTCGAATTAAAAGGCCTTCACCGGTACTAAAGGATGGGAACTACGTATTTAAACTACTTGTTGAAGGTTCATTGTTTAAAACAGCTTTTTTTTCTGTCCCAAATTAGCTGCCAAATTTGCCTCCTTGACTGAGTTCAAATGATAACTGCCATCTTGCCAAAACCCGCATTTAAATTTCATCTCTGAGAGGTTTAAAAGTACTACCTAGGGCATATGCATCCAAATTTCATGCTCAAAGCGTATGTTTCGCCAGCAAAATTATGTCTATATTCTGACTTTAAAAGTGT
This sequence comes from Acinonyx jubatus, assembly GCF_027475565.1. Lineage (NCBI taxonomy): Eukaryota > Metazoa > Chordata > Mammalia > Carnivora > Felidae > Acinonyx > Acinonyx jubatus. The sequence continues at coordinate 8,791,898 of NC_069382.1, read as the reverse complement.
CAGAGGTTGTGTTATAAAAAGATACGAAATGAGGATTGAAATAGTACCAGGGAGTTTTACATCCAACACTCACCACTACCTACAGATCTGAAGAACCATAATACAGTTTGCCTAATTTCCATTCAAAAAGAACCCAGGAGCTTTCAGGAGCTCTTGATTACGTGAGAAATTTATTAAAAAGAAAGAGAGGCCACAAGTGGCATCAGGGAATGGGGTTTTCAGCTCTTTTTTGTTTTAATTGGAAGAAGCAGTTTGCAAAGAGGAAAACACTGAAAATAAAAAAAATTTAAAAAACTTGCTCTGAACGCTCTGTAAGCATCATTGTTGTGATGATAAAAATGTAAAGCTGAGATGCAGTGGTATTTGTGAGAGCATATTCACGTGCTAGGATTTGGAAGGAGTCGTGGCCCAGCACGCAGCTTTCAGGAGGCCCTAGATTGTAGCTTCCCATGCAGAAAAATTCCTGCTGAGGAACAAGGCAGATGAGAACTGTCATATCAGGATGGCACCAATGCTCCAAGCCAGAGCAAACCAGCCAAAAAAGTTAAATTTTAATAAAATTCCAGATGTAACACCGTGTATCTGAGTGACTCTAATGGTGTTCTTTCATACTTTGAAACATGAGCTTACATACAGTTTAACACTTAGATAATGTGCATCTCATTTAAACAGCAATGGACTTTGAACAACATAATCCACTGTGTGCAATGCAAAGTGGAAAGTCTTATTTTTGGCTCTGCTATGGTTTGTTAACTATAGATTCCTATTTCTACTGTGCATCAACACAGAACCATTCACAAGCTGCCTCCCTGACTCTTAAAGTTGAAAGAAGTGATTAGAAACTGAAATCATGTTCTGAAAAAGAGCCTCCTTTCTTCCCCTGCTTCTCCCAGGTTAGGTGAAAAATCCACAAGCGGAGAATTTCCACCCTGGGTGAATGTGTGTATTTTCATAGCCTAAAGGCCACATAATATCCTCACTATTTTAGACAATTTTAAAGTCTTTTATATGGCACCAGAACATATTTAAGATTATTTGACTAAAGAAAACATCTAGGGAAAGGATTTTAGAGATAGAGTTCAAAGTTGTTCTTGAAATTGGGCAACACTGCGTTCATTTCTGTTCATTGCCATTTTCTGAAGAGAGGGTACAAGCTTTCTTCATCGACTCGAAGCAGCTATGGAACCCAGTGATTTAGAGGCACTAATCTAAAGGTTAAATAATGTTTAGTGGCCTTTACAAGAAAGCTTAAAAAGCACTGTACTGGAGATGAAAAAACCAACACCCATCTAATGCCATTCTAAAGATCCTTCTTGGCCACGTTATTTCTCTCTTCATGACCTCAATTTTGTCACCATTAAAACATCAACAGTGGAAGTGACCTCTGAGAGACACACAATAAATTTTATGACTTGACTCAGTCCTTGGTCTATTACACCTGTTAGGAGTTAATCTATGTTACCACCCGAAAGATATGCTCAAGTCCTCACCCCCAGTATGTCAAAATGTGGACTTGAGAATAGCACATTATGTGCATGTTTTCAAGTTAAACGGCATCTGTAGATTAGACCCAAATCCAGTATGATTGATGTCCTTGTCCCAGGGGAAACTTGTACACAGAGACATGCACACAGAGAACACAATGTGAAGATGAAGGGAGAGACAGGAGTAATGTATCTACAAGCTATAGAAAGTCAAACACGGCCAGCAAGCCACCAGAAGCTAGGAAAAGACCCTCCCTTAAAGCCAGGAGGAGACAACTCTACTGATACCTTGATTTCTGACATGTCGCCACCAGAACTGTGAGACAGTAAGTGCCTAAGGTTTAAGCTACCCCGTCTATTATATTTTGGTGTTCAGCTCCAACAACCTAATACAGGGCGTAAGCCAGACAAACAGCTCTGATATAATCCAGACTATAGATCCGTTATGGAAAAGCAGTGAGAACAGTGACCCAGTGTCTTTTCCCCACCCACAATCTGCCTTATGTTTGCTGACTTGCCCTATGTTGTTTCAGGGCTTTCTATCTTCATTTCCAGGCATGCCTATTCTGGCCAGTAGTGTGGCCACACATGAATACTTTAACAGCCAAAGGTCCTCAGGGAAAATGACATGGTTTTAAGTTGCAGCTGAATATCTGATCAACTGAAGAGTTGTATTGACAAGAGTTTCCCAGAGCCTAGGTATAAATATCTTAGAAAGGATAAATAACTTTTAAAAAATTCTTGTTCCAAGTGTATACCATCATCTGCCACTCCTGTGTGTATTATTTGAACAGTGAATTCACCTCCACAAAGCAGGGTAAAAAGACCCTGATGAAAATAGAAAACAATATTCCCTTCCCCAAGCCTCTCAAGTGTCACTCGTGACCCTAAAGCAGGATGTGTGATTCTAGCCTGTTGGCTAAATTGGTATTACTTAGATTTGAAAGTTTGCTTTAGCTTGACCCTCTGTGGCAGGTGTAGCTTAACTCTCCTAATCAAGCTTTTGGAAGACTGGCCTGCCATTCCACACAGTGATTTCTAGCTGTTGCTTTAGCTCTTACACACGCCATTTATTATTTATTTTTTCCTCAAGGACCCCATCTAGCAATTCTCTTAGACTAATAACTTTACAGATTTCTTCTTGGCTATTGGACATCCCATCCATCTGTCTTTTTCTAGTAATTTTCTCTGTGCTGTCCTTTAGTGTCATTTTCAGCTTATCATTGTTCCTTGGAGCCTTAGAGGCTATTCCATAAAACCATCTTCTTTTTGTCTCACCCTGGTGCCTCGAGCACGGCTCATGCTTCATTGGCCCGCTGCTCACCCTAGGCATCGATGCTTATCCAGCCCGTGCTCATGGCTAGTGGCCCATGCGTAATGAGGACAGAGGCATACCCAAACGATGTGCTGATTAATGGGACGCAGTTGGAAAAAAATCCCTTCCTGATCCCTGTGATTGGAGAGATGGAGTTTTTAAAAAGACTTATTATGGACGACACTTAAAGATGTATGAAACAAATTTAAAGAAGAAAGTCAACTTACTTCTAAGGAAGGGCGCTAATAAATGTATTCTCAGTATTCCGTGTCCTAAGAGATCATTTTTTTTGTCATATGATCAAATCAGGAAAACAACCAGCAGTAAGTAACAGATACCAAAAGACTCAATTTTTCCATTACTGATAAAGTTTGTCAAAAGGAGGAAAAAATTAGGGTGTTCTCAACAACATTATGCATAAGAAAAAAAGATAGGTGCAGCTTTTAAGCAAGAATAATGACAATAATAAGAGGACAGAAAAGTCTCTACATCATGGGGAGTAGAAAAGGTTTTAAGCTGATATTTCTCACTGACAAGAACTGAGCGATGAGTGTAGCCGAGCTCCTTTGTCTACTGAGGAAAGAACAGCATAACATATCTGAGAGCTCTGTGAGCTTCCTTACCAGTCACTTTTATCTAGCACAGAGAATATTTTGAATATTTTCTATCTCTTTTCTTACTCTAAGGCCAGTTACATTTGTGACACAGTTAAAGCCATCCCCTTTGTTTTCTCAGTCTGCTGGAAATATTCAATAGCAGGTAGAACATGGCAGCAGGAAGAATAAAGAAGCACGTATGGTTTTATTATTGTTAATAATGAAAAACTCATTTTCTGGTCATATGAAGTAGGGATAATAGTTCTGGGAGTCTGATCTGCCACTCAATCCAAAGGTTAAATATTGTTGATCTCAGCTAACAGTGAAGACTGGATTATTCTCCTCAATTCTCGACCCTAGCCCAGTAAGGGAATTACACAACCAGGGCCTTTGCTGTGGGACTTTATAATGCCCCCACCCCTTGAGGAAGAGATTGCTTCTCCCCATGCTGACATTGAGCTTGTCTGTGTGACTCGAAGGCGGGCAGGCATAGGGTATCCCAGGTCCTGTCAGGAGCCTTACATGTGCCTGTGTGGTTTGGGCTGCAACTCCTGGAGACTGCATCTGCCAACATCAGAAAAGCATACTCCCATCAGCCATTAGCTCCATAACGAGAAAATGCTCA